>NC_091958.1:15774062-16041562 GCF_031021105.1 Erythrolamprus reginae | reverse complement strand
ACTGTCCTATTGTCCTCCTTTATCATTACTTTTTACTTACATGATGTTTACACAAACTACTACTATCCTATACATGTCTGACAAATAAAATAAATACAGTAATTGTTAATATAAAAAGGATAATATAAACTCCCCCCCCCCTTTAGTCTTTGCTAGAGGTGGTATTTGTTTATCCAGAGAGCTATCTACTATTAAAACATAAATTAAATGAGAAAAGAAGCAGAGTATTTAAGCCTTCTGGAAAAAATAAGTAATAAAATGCTAAAAAAAAAATATATGGAACACCCTCCTTATTTTTTTTTATCAATAACTTAATGTAACATCAAAGCCTAACATTCCGACCACCGGCATAAAGAGACAGAAATTTATCTTCCTGAAGTCTTTTTTCTTTTTCCCTTTGCTTCTTGAGATGTTAGCCCAGTCTTAATCACTTAAATAGATGCGTCGGGACATGCGAATCACTCTGGCACTGCATTAAGCTAACCACATGAAAGCTCTTCATATGTCTTGTTTTCTGGGGTTGGGCCCTTGCTAGTTTTTTTTCTTTTCTTTTTTGAGGATGACAAGAAAAAGTAGCCAAAATGATAACAACAAGGGAAGAATCTGAGATTCTGTTTTGAATAAATTCCTCTTTAAAAAAACCAAAACAATCTTTCTCTTCGTTTCCTCTCCTCTCCCCTTTCTTTTTTTCTCTTTTGTAATTTTTTATTTAAGTCCCTTGGTTTATGAAACATAAATTGTGTTAACTTTGACCCTCAAAAAGATGCTACAGGGTACTGCACACTATAACAACACCCCCAATGCCCTCACTCTGCTTAACAACTACTAATTTACTATGAGTATCTCCTCTATAACCTTCATCATGTATTTTACCATGTGTATATATGGTGCAGAGCTGAAGGGATTGGATACTGTAGCCTAGAGGATAATTCTCTGCCTTCCAAGGCAAAGGTTGCAGGTTCAAGTCCCAGTGGGTATGGCTAGCTGATGAGGCCAAAATAAGGCCGAAATAGATCTATCCTATTCTCCCTTAATTTTCAAATTCAGCAAAAAAACATGTGACACATACAGATAGAATTATAGGCTATCAATAAAAAATTAACTGCCTTGGAAATGGCCCTGGGTTGGGCCGAGAGGCAAATAAGGAGCTGTGATGTTCCTTCAATACACCAGGGTGATTCAACACAAAAATATGTAACCCTTCCCTGGTGCAGAGCTGAAGGGATTGGATACTGTAGCCTAGAAGATAATTCTCTGCCTTCCAAGGCAAAGGTTGCAGGTTCAAGTCCCAGTGGGTATGGCTAGCTGATGAGGCCAAAATGAGGCAGAAATAGATCTATCCTAGTCTCCCTTAATTTTCAAATTCAGCAAAAAACATGTCTCACACACACACACACACACACACACATATGTGTGTGTGTGTGTGCGTGTGTGTGTTTTATGTGTTTTATGTCGGATCACCCTGGTATATTGAAAGAACGTCACAGCTCCTTTTTGCCTCTGGGCCCAACCCAGGGCCATTTCAAGGCAGTTAATTTATTCATAGCCGACAACTATATTCTGTAATATGAGCTTAGAGGCAAAAAGGAGCTGTGACGTTCCTTCAATATACCAGGGTGATCCGACATAAAAAACATATAGCCCCTCCCTGGTACAGAGCTGAAGGGATCAGGTCTGGTGGCTCAGCTGTTAATTCTCTGCCTTACAAGGCAGAAGTTGCTGGCTCAAATCCCAGTAAGGGTGTGGCTAGCTGATGAGGCCAAAAAAAGCCCAAAATGTTGCCATCCTAGTCTCCCTTAATTTTAAAATTTCAGCAAAAAACATGTGATACATATATATATATATACCCACTAAAACCCTCATTGTGTATTGGACAAAATAAATAAATAAAATAAATAAATAATTCCCACAACACTGTCAAATTAACTACTAAGACTGTACTGCTAGTACACTTCTCATCCTTGCTACTACCTATCTCTTCCCACTTAATACTATATCCATGTCGCTTGTATCTTTCAATTTATATTGTTTTCATTCGTTTCCTAGTAGTTTGATAACTTATTCATAATCTTGACTATAGCTAACTGCTGTAACTTTTCTATAATAATAATAATAATCTTTTTTATAATAGAAAATCTGGTTTATTTGATCAAGATTGAAATATATACTTTGATATTTCTGGCAAAAGTCAGCCAACTTTTACTGACTTCAGGTCTTAAACGATCTGTTTGAGAGCTGAAACATGGAGAGATCATTCATTGCAAATTAAAACAGAGGAGAAAACAACTAAAATTGTTTATACTTGTGCGAAGACTGGAAGTCACTTGTTTTTATATTTGTTTTCTTTATTATTATTGTCTTTTTTCTTCCTATTCTTTACAGCTTTTCTTTTTCTCTTTTCTTTTCCTGTTTATGATATTTCTTTTTTTTAAACCTTTTTTTAAAATTTTAAATGCCTAAACAAGCCTTTGTATTAGTTTTTACCATTTTAGCGTTTGTGAGAGGTTGAATTTATCCACATACATTCATTTGTCTCTGAAACAGTTGCCTCCAGGGTAATTTAAAAGAACACTGGCTCATATCACTAAGATTTGAAGCCACAAAAACACTACTAGAGAAGAAGTTAGTTTAAGCTTGCAGTTTTACCATGTGACCACAGCTGCAGCTCATCATCATTTAAGGCCACAAATGGCTCCATTCCACAGGTGGGATTTATGGCCTGAAAGCAGAGGCCCAAGGAAAGCAAAAGCAAAGCAGGACTCAGTGCTCTTTGGGATTTTAAACAGTGTCTTATTATTATTATTATTATTATTATTATTATTATTATTATTATTATTATTAATTATTATTATTATTAATTATTATTATTAATTATTATTATTAATTATTATTATTATTATTAATAATAATAATAATTAGATTTGTATGCCCCCCCTCTCCATAGACTCAGGGTGCCTCACAACAACAATAAAACAATATACAACAGATTAATAATTTAAAAGTCACTAAAAACCCCTTATTAAAAAGCAAAAACATATCATGCATAAACTGTATAGGCCCGGGGGAGATGTCTCAGTTCCCCCATGCCTGATGGCAGAGGTGGGTTTTAAGGAGTTTACGAAAGGCAAGGAGGGTGGGGGCAATTCTAATCTCCGGGGGGAGCTGGTTCCAGAGGGTCGGGGCCTCCACAGAGAAGGCTCTTCCCCTGGGTCCCGCCAAACGACATTGCCGGTCCCGGAGATATTGCTGTGGTTCTCCATCTTTTCTTCACTATGGACCCACTTTAAACCCACCATTTGTGCCTATGGACAACCAACATTTAAATCAAGGTTTAAAGCACTGGACTGACTGCATCGTATATTTGTGGACTCCTGGGAGAACATTACAGCCCCATAAGGTAGGAGTGAGTTCTGTCCGTCTGTCTGTCTGTCTGTCTGTCTGTCTGTCTGTCTGTCTATCTATCATCTATCATTAAAATTCAAATTTATTATTACAGTCATAGACCAAAACAAATAAAAACACTCAGTGAATATACAATTAAAGGTTGTGGGATAAAATGATAAATAAAAGATAAAATCCAGTCTATCAATTATGCATTCTCAACACTACTAAAATAAGCTGTGAGGTCTATATTCAATTTGATACTATTAGGGAAAGGTATAAACAAGATTGCCACATTTGTCCTATAAATTAGCTAAGGTGTATTAGGCACTTAAAAGCTGGCCACAAATGGTATACATACATACATACATACATACATACATACATACATACATACATACATACATACATACATACACACACACATACACACATACATACACACACACACACATACATACACACATATACATGCATACACACATATATGTATACACATACAAATCCTACTAGAGAAGAAGTTAATTTAAGCTTGCAGCTTTATCATGTGACCACAGCTGCAGTTCATCATTATTTAAGGCCACAATTAGATCCATTCCACAGGTGGGATTTGATTGCCTGCAAGGTGAGGCCTGAGGATTCAGTGCTCTTTGCTGTGGTTCTCCATATTTTCTTCACTATGGACCCACTTTAAACCCACCTTTTGTGCCTATGGACAACCAAGATTTAAATCAAGGTTTAAAGCACTGCACTGACTGCATCATATGGGACATATGCATCAATGGGATAACATTACAGCCCCATAAGGTAGGAGTGAGTTCTCTCTCTCTCTCTCTTTATTTATTTATTTTTTATTTTTTTTATTTAGGAAAAAAATACAAAGTATACAATATCATAACATTTATGCATATAGAATCTTTCAAAAGAAAAGAAACAGAAAGAAGAGAAACTTATAAATATGGGTGTGAGGGTGTGGGTGTATATGTGTATGTATGTATGTAAATGCAAATCTGGTTTATTTGATCAAGATTGAAATATATACTTTGATATTTCTGGCAAAAGTCAGCTGACTTTTACTGACTTCAGGTCTTAAATGATCTGTTTGAGAGCTGAAACATGGAGAGATCATTCATTGCAAATTAAAACAGAGGAGAAAAGCAACTAAACTTGTTTATACTTGTGCCAGTACTGGAAGTCACTTGTTTTTATATTTGTTTTCTTTATTATTATTGTCTTTTTTCTTCCTATCTATTCATTATAGCCTTTTCCTCTTATCTTTTTCTCTTTGTGATATTTTTTTACCTTTTTTTTTTTAATTTTAAAAGCCTAAATAAGCCTTTGTATTAGTTTTTATCATTTAGTGTCTGTGAGGGCTTGAACTTATCCACCTAGATTCATTCTTCTCTGAAATAGTTTTATGCGGGGTAATTTAAAAGAACACTGGCTCATATCACTGAGATTTGACGCCCCAAGAACCCTACTAGAGAAGAAGTTAATTTAAGCTTGCAGGTTTATCATGTGACCACAGCTGCAGCTCATCATCATTTAAGGCCACAAATGGCTCCATTCCACAGGTGGGATTTGATTGCCTGAAACTTGAGGCCCAAGGAGAGCAAAAGCAAAGCAGGATTCAGTGCTCTTTGCTGTGGTTCTCCATCTTTTCTTCACTATGGACCCACTTTAAACCCACCTTTTGCACCTATGGACAACCAAGATTTAAATCAAGGTTTAAAGCACTGGACTGACTGCATCATATATTTGTGGAGTCCCTGGGACAACAATACAGCACCACAAGGTAGGAGTGAGTTCTATCTATCTATCTATCTATCTATCTATCTATCTATCTATCTATCTATCTATCTATCTTTTATTTATTTATTTATTTAAGAAAGAAATACAAGGTATGCAGTATCATTACATACATACATGTAGAATCTTTCAAATCTATCTATCTATCTATCTATCTATCTATCTATCTATCTATCATCTATCTTTTATTTATTTATTTATTTAAGAAAGAAATACAAGGTATGCAGTATCATTACATACATACATGTAGAATCTATCTATCTATCTATCATCTATCTATCTATCTATCTATCTATCTATCTATCATCTATCTATCTAATCTATCTATCTATCTATCTATCTATTCTATCTAATCTATCTATCTATCTATCTATCTATCTATCTATCTATCTAATCTATTTATATCTATCTATCTATCTATCTATTCTATTCTATCTATCTATCTATCTATCTATCTATCATCTATCTATCATCTATCTATCTATCCTTTCCCTATTTCTCATCCCTCCCCCCCCCCCTAATTTTCCTTTGTATTATGCTTATTTTCACCAAATGTTGCAGCTCCATCCAGAATGTTTTTTTTAAAACAGATTGTTATCATGAAATAACAAAGTCCATGCCCAGGGATGAAATTACATGTGCTTTTAGGTCACAAGCTAAAGTTCCAATAACACTCCCAAGCAGACCTCGCCTAGAAATGTTCTGTTAATTTGAACCCTCTTTCTTGCTGCTTTTATTTAATTTGCCAACCAGCTGTCTCCCATAAAAAGACATTTCTGTTTTTAGTTACAGATCTGTTTAGAAATAAAAACTCGCCATAAATTCACAACCCTATGCATATATTTTAACTGGGTTTTATTTTGCTGACAATTTAAAAATAAGTTTATGTGCTCAGACATGCATAAGTACATACACACATGCTATTTATACATACTTTGAGGAAATAATAAATATACATTTCAGGAGGCCCCCTTTCCTAGGCATATATGTATGTAGTTGTACACAGCTATTTGTCTAAACCTGTTTGGTATCCAGTTTTCAGCCGGGATATCATAGCTATAAATCAATAATTATTGATTTATTTCTGAGTCAGATAAACACCCCTTTTATCGTCTCTAGATGGATGAGCAGATTTTGTTGCATATTTTACTTTATTTCTTATTGATTTCTATAAAGCAAAGGAAAATATGTTTGTATATAATATAATTCGCTACAGAGGTGGGTTTCTGCAGGTTCTAACCAGTTCTGGAGAACCGGTAGTGGAAATTTTGAGTAGTTCGGAGAACCGGTAAATACCACCTAGGACTGGCCCCGCCCCCATCTATTCTCCGCCTCCCAATTGCAGCTGATCGGGAGGAAATGTGGATTTTTTCAGCATCCGTCCCCTGGAGTGGGATTATTTTATTTTATTTTATTTCATTTTTATATTTTATTTTATTTTATTTTATTACATTACATTACTTTACTATTTTATCTTATCTTATCTTATCTTATCTTATTTTATTTTATTTTATTTTAAGAAATACTTGTAAATCAAAAATGAACTTGCATGGATATCAGTTTTTGATTAATAGAACATCTGGGGGGGTGGACATGCCAAAACGTCATTAATAAATTCAGTTCCTCATTGTGATGGAGTATTGCAAGCCGGATTGAACTGATTTCTTGGAATAGTACCAATGAAAAATCTACTTTTCTACAGAAGTGGCTCATTTTATTATTAATGCTTGCAAGGCAGTAATTCAATCCATCTTTCATTTTACAATTCATAAGCAAATGCATAAAGAATGCATGTTTGTGTTTGTTTCTCATAATAAATGGAGCTCTTCGGTGCAAGTTTCTCTTGTTATATCAAATCTCCTTTTGATAGCATATTTGACTTCTATTTTCCCTTGTCGTCATTCTTTCTCTTAATATCCTTCATGTTAACATTTTAAATATGAATTTTGTTGATGTAAACAGTGCTCACCCCCCCCCTCTCTTTTTCTCTCTCTTTCTGTGTGATGCACACTGACACAAAACGGTTAGAGAAATGTACATTTCCCCTCTAAATATATTTCCCAAATTTCTTACAGTAAACAGTGTGCTCTTTATCATTCTTTACCTTACAGTACCTTTCCTTGATCAAGAAAGATGAAAACACATACATTCTATTTTGTGCTGTTTCTCTTGTTTCTGATGAGCCCGTCTGGCACACCTAGTAAATAAATCTATGGCGAATTTCTCCAGCATGTATAATCCAAGATGCACTAAGGATATATATATAGAACTGATCCTTCCTCACTGGCTAGCAAACTCTAAATACCTATTCCGTTTTTGTTTTTTTAAATAAAGTTTGTACTTAGCTGCAAGCTAATAGAAAACATATATGGTACTACCAATCACTTGATTGATCAATATAAATCAAAGATGCTTAAATTGCCACTTCAGCATGTGACTCTCTTGGAAAGAGAAAACTATAACAACAGAGCCGCTAATCCTTTGAACGGGATTTAATGTAATGAAAACACTGGCAAATAAAATTTAGCTTTGTCCTAGTAGTTAAATCTAGTTCTTTACTCTAGTCGACCTGTTCTTTGGGAGTGTGTGCACACATACAGACACACATTGCAATCTAAATACTAATTGTGGTGCACGGTCTTCCAAAGATGAAGATTTCTGCTGAAAGCCACCTGGGCTAATTGCAAAATTACTGTTGTGAGCTGCCCCGAGTCTTCGGAGAGGGGCGGCATACAAATCTAATAAATAATAATATGTTTATGTTTATTAGATTTGTATGCCGCCCCTTTCCGTAGACTCAGGGCGGCTCACAACACAATAAAAAACAGTTTATAACAAATCTAATAAATTTAGATTTATTGGATTTATATGCCTACCTCTCCGCAAACTCGGGGCGGCTCACAACAAGGTAAAAACAATACATAATAACAAATCCAATACACACCAATCCAATTACAATGTTAAGCTAAAAAATTCATTAAAAACAACGCCAGAATATTAAAAAACAAGCACACAATCAATCTAGCACCAAAACAACATGGGCAAGGGGGAGATGTTTCAGTTCCCCCATGCCTGATGGCAGAGGTGGGTTTTAAGGAGTTTGCGAAAGGCAAGGAGGGTGGGGGCATTCCTAATCTCAGGGGGGAGCTGGTTCCAGAGGGTCGGAGCCGCCACAGAGAAGGCTCTTCCCCTGGGTCCCGCCAAACGACATTGTTTAGTCGACGGGACCCAGAGAAGGCCAACTCTGTGGGACCGAACCGGTCGCTGGGATTCGTGCGGCAGAAGGCGGTCCCGGAGATCTGATCTGATCTGATCTAATCTAATCTAATCTAATCTAATAAATTTACAAGTTAAAATATTTTAAAAAACCATTATTAAACAGACATACACACAAGCATACCATACATAAATTGTATAGGCCCAGGGGAGATATTTCAGTTTCCCCATGCCTGACAACAAAGGTGGGTCTTAAGGAGTTTACGAAAGGCAAGGAGGGTAGGGGCAGTTCTAATCTCTGGGGGGAGCTGGTTCCAGAGAGTCAGGGCCGCCACAGAAAAGGCTCTTCCCCTGGGGCCCGCCAACCAACATTGTTTAGTTGAATAATAATAATAATAATAATAATAATAATAATAATAATAATTTAACCTGATATGATTGGCTATAATCTAGCCAATTAAATATGATCTTCATCCACCGTGTTTGAAGAAGACCTTGACATCTAACTGGTTATGGGCTGTACACGATGTGTCCGGAGGTGACTGGTAAGGCCTATACGGGCATGAAATGTTCTGCCACATTATTACTTATTATTATTATTTATTAGGTTTGTATGCCGCCCCTCTCCGGAGACTCAGAGCGGCTCACAGCAACAGAACATAGTACAAATCCAACAGTTAAAAAAAAAAATTTGAAAACCCTTGATATAAAACAGTCATACATCCCAGATAAACCATGCATTAAACGGAGCAGCCCAGGGGAATCAATTTCCCCATGCCTGATGGCAAAGATGGGTTTTAAGAAGCTTGAAAAAGGCAAGGAGGGTGGGGCAGTCCTGATCTCCAGGGGGAGTTGGTTCCAGAGGGTCGGGGCCACCACAGAGAAGGCTCTTCCCCTGGGTCCCGCCAGACGACATTGTTTAGTCGACGGGACCCGGAGAAGGCCAACTCTGTGGGACCTAACCAGTCACTGGGATTCATGTGGCAGAAAGCGGTCCCGGAGATATTCTGGTCTGATGTTGGGCAGGCATGTGTGGACACCATTGTTGCAGCATGTGCAGCTCTGGCTTTGCAGAGTGCTTGCTTCTCTTCTACTATGATTGTTCTTCTGGCCTCAGATGTCTGGCAGCCTTGGTGGATCAGTATGAGCCATGTTGGTCGATCTTGTGCCAGGGTTTCCCAGGAGGTGGTGTCATTATCAAGGGACTTGACGGAGTGTTTCAACATGTCTTTGTAATGCTTCCTTTGTCCCCCATGCGACTGCTTTCCTTGAGACAGCTCACCATAGAGGGGGAGCTGTTTGGGGATGCGATGGTCTGGCATCCTAGCAACATGGCTTGCCCATCGTGTCTGGGCTTTCATTGGCAAGGTGGGAATTGTTGGCAGGCCTGCTCTGGAGAGGACCTCAGTGTCAGGAACCTTATCCTGCCACCAGATCCTCAGGACTCTATTCAATATATCAGCAGTTTAGAGTCACTTTGTTGTGTACAGCCAAATCCAGCCCGTTCCCCATCCCCGTGAATTCCGTAGACTAACCCCAATTTAGCTTTGACCATTAATGGATTAGATGTTGTATTAGAGGTACCAGTAATAAACTCTTCTATGTTTTGAACTCGACAAATGTTCCCGGATATTTTTGCCGGACAGGAATGTTGGTAAGGGATGGGTAGGAAGATCTTTTCCATGTGAAATTAGTGTCAGTCAACTCTCCATGATCTTGTAGAAGATACATCACAAGCTGTGCGTTTGTTTAAATAAAAATAATTCCTACACTCTACTTCCTTGCAACTTTGGTTAAGATCATATTGTTTCTCTTATAATTGGCTACCTTCCCATAACCTAGAACCTGTGAAGACTTTCTTTCAGCCATTAACTTAATTTTGTGGGAGGAGGGATGGATTTGTTGCTACCTTTTGGACACCTAAGTAGCAGATACCAGTGAGATGAAGACACAGAAAGTAGAAAAGTGTGAAGGATGGGTATGTCCAGCAAATTTCCCCCCGTTTCTGCTCTACTGCTCAGGAAAATGGCTCTAAGAAATAGTCCTTTGAGAAAAGGAATACTGTATGCCCTTTGCTCACTGTCTACCGGATTTTTCAGAATATAAGGCACGTCTTTCCCACCCCCCTTAAAAGAGTTTGGAAATTTTACTTGTATGACTTTAAAAAGTCTTATACTCCGAATGTAACTTTTTCAAAGCTTTTTTCCCCCAGCCCTAACAAGTTGATAATGATCTCCCACACTTTCAGAATTCTTTCGTTGCTACTCCAAAGTTTTTTTTCCAGCCCTAAGTTTTTGCAGGCTTGTTTTCAATACTATTTTCTCCAAAAAATGTTGTATTTTTTCCCCAGCCCTAACTAGGGGATGAAAGGACATGCTGAATGTGACCAGACTAAGAATGCTAGCTAGATTACCTGGTAGGTAGATTTGTCCCCCTATTTTCCTCCCACCAAACTAAGGTGCGTCTTATCCTCCAATGTGTCTTATACTCCGAAAAATATAGGGTGTGTGTGTGTGTGTGTGTGTCACAGGTTTTTGCTGAATTTGAAAATTAAGGAGACTAGGATAGATCTACTTAGGCCTTGTTCTGGCCTCATCAGCTAGCCATACCCTCACTGGGATTTGAACTTGCAGCCTTTGCCTTGTACGGCAGAGAATTTAACCTCTAGGGTACAGGATCTCATCCCTTCAGCTTTGTACCAGGGAAGTATTATATGGTTTTTTTTTCTGTTGAATCACCCTGGTATACCCAAATATGGAAGGAGCTTAATGCTTCCTTTTGCCTCTTGGCCCAAACCAGGGCCATTTCCAAGGCAGTTAATTAATTTATTCATAGCCGACGAACTATATTCTGTATGTGTCACATATTTTGGCTGAATTTGAAAATTAAGGGGGACCAGGATAGATCTATTTCGGCCTTGTTCTGGCCTCATCAGCTAGCCATGCCCTCACTACACATACATACATGCATACATACAGACATAGACATACACACACACAAACACATATATATATTCAATCTGCTTTCCCCCAGATAATACAAGGTTGAGTTTGGGTGAATCTGTAGATAAAGCAGATCTGTAGTACATCACTGCAGAATCAGAAGGTGTAATAGTGTAATGTTTCAAGCTTGAAGAATAAGTACAATTAAGCGAACATGAAAGATTCTAGGCAACAGCAATCTCTTCTATCTCCTCTACCACTCCCTTTTCAGACTGGTTGACTTAAGGTGGTTTTGACAGCCACATCTGTCACGAAGTGATGTCATGGGTCTATCTCTGACAGGCACTGCGGTTTTGTTTCCCTTTGAAACTGCGTTAACGACTAGACTTCTTTCAAGACGTTATTGGGCAGTAACATCTATCAAAGTGAAGAACTCACACCAAGTTTCTGGGAAGTGCCATGAGCCATTTTCAGGAAGAGAACAGGATGAAGACCAAAAGAAGCTGAACCTCACACCTGAAGATTTTAAGAGACAATGCAATAATTTCTTTGAAAAAAAAAGAGATATATCAAAGGACTGTCACATCAATGTTTGAGCAAATGTGTTCACTGAATCAGAGAGCTGCACTCAAAACCAACTCTTTTAAATCTCAGGGAAGGATTAAAATGAAATAAGCATAGCCCATAAAGTCATCTGCTACAATGTCCTTCCTGTCAATGACTACTTCAGCTTCAACCAATATCGTGGGAAATAATCCTAGTTCTGTTGCCTTTCAAGTATAAATATCTCAAATAAAGAAGTCAGATTCTATAAAAATCCTGGTAACAAACTCCTAAACAACGTCCTCCCTGTCAACGACTACTTCAGCTTCAACCACAACAATCCATGGGCACACAACAGATACAAACTTAAAGTAAACCCCACTCTAAACTCGACTGCAGGAAATACGACTTTAGTAATTGAGTAATTGATGCATGAAACTCACTACCTGACTCTGTAGTTTCATCACCTAATCCCCAAAACTTTACCCTTAGATTATCGACTGTAGACCTTTCCCAATTCCTAAGAGGTCAGTAAGAGGCGTGCATATGTGCACCAACGTGCGTTCTGTCCCCTGTCCTAATGTTTCTCTTTTACTAGTACCATGTAAATAAATACTATTATATCTTTGTATACCACCAATACGTACTTGACAAAACAAACAAACAAAGTGACAAATAAATAAATAAAATAATGCCTTGCTTATTGAGGATAAATCTCCTGACAATAAGAAAAAATTAATGGAATAGCTTGCCTCTCGGAGGTGTGGATTTCCCACCAATGGGAAAAAAATATACACTGCTCAAAATAATAAAGGGAACACTTAAACAACACAATATAACTTCAACTCCAATACTCCGCAGTCTGCATTGATTGCCGATAAGTTTCCGGTCGCAATTCAAAGTGTTGGTTATGACCTATAAAGCCCTTCATGGCACCGGACCAGATTATCTCAGGGACCGCCTTCTGCTGCACAAATCCCAGCGACCAGTTAGGTCCCACAGAGTTGGCCTTCTCCGGGTCCCGTCAACTAAACAATGTCGCTTGGCGGGACCCAGGGGAAGAGACTTCTCTGTGGCGGCCCCAGCCCTCTGGAACCAACTCCCCCCAGAGATTAGAATTGCCCCCACCCTCCTTGCCTTTCGTAAGCTGCTTAAAACCCACCTCTGCCGCCAGACATGGGGGAATTGAGATACTCTTTCCCTCTAGGCCTTTACAATTTTATGCATGGTATGTCTTTACGTATGTTTGGTTTTATAATAAGGGTTTTTAACTGTTTTAGTATTGGATTATTATTATATGCTGTTTTATTGCTGTTGTTAGCCGCCCCGAGTCTGCGGAGAGGGGCGGCATACAAATAGAACAAACAAACAAATAAACAAACAAACAAACAAACAAATAAATAAATAAATAAATGGATGGATGGATGGATGGATGGATGGATGGATGAATGAATGAATGAATGAATGAATGAATGAATGAATAAAACTTCTGTGAAAGCAATCTTAGGAAGCAACACTAACGGACAATCAATTTCATTTTGTTGTCAGCACATTCAACTTTGTACAGAACAAAATATTCAATGAGAATATTTCATTCATTCAGATCTAGGATGTGTTCTCTGAGTTCTCCCTTTATTTTTTTGAACAGTATATATTTCAAGAATAGACTAGACAACCATTTGCTTGGGATAGTATAATGTCTCCTACTTTGAACAAGGTTTTGGACTGGAAGATCTCCAAGGTCTTTTCCAGTCCTTTGCTTCTATGATAGGAAACCAATTGTATTAGAAGGTCCATATCTCTCCTTTAAGGTGGCTCAGTGGCTAAGATGCTGAGCTTGTTGATCAGAAGATCGACAGTTCAGCGGTTCGAATCCCTAGTGCCACATAATGGAGTGAGCTCCCATTACTTGTCCTAGCAGTTCGAAAGCACGTAAAAAATGCAAGTAGAAAAATAGGGACCACTTTGGTGGGAAGATAACAGTGCTCCATGCACCTTGGGCATTGGGTCATGCTGGCCACATGACAATGGAGACATCTTCTGACAGCACTGGCTCTTTGGCTTTGAGAAAGAGATGAGCACCGCCCCCTAGTGCCGGAAACAACTATCACACATGTGGGGAAATCTTTACTTTTATCTCCCTTTTATCACATCTTCTTAAGCTGGAAATCCAATTATTATAAATATTCCTTTGGAAAAGAGCTGGTCTAAATGACTTTCAAGACACAGATTGAATCTGCTTTTATAAGTCGATGATTTATTTCTCCCATAAATTTATTTAAAGATGCAATAACACAGCCATATGATAGGCTGCAAAAATTCCAATGACTAATAAATAGTAGCAAAGTGATACAGAAAATTCTAATGCATTACCACAACTAGTCATAATTCAGATATTTGCAACCTTGATCTGGTAGTCCTGTCATAGTATGAATATATAGCTGATTATTGAGGGGAGGCGTGCGACGTAGTTACGATATTTATATGAAATGTGGCCTAAATTCACAAAGTTACCAAAGACTTATCTTTGTGAAACTTGCAGAAAAACCTATTAAAAATAAACCTTCATTAATTAAACAATGTAGATAGATATGTGTTCTGTCGAGCTCTCTGGTAGAATCCTCCCGAAATTTCACAGATACAAATTTCAGACACACACACATTTCAAAATTCAAAACAATGTTCTTTATACCGAAAATTCAAATAAACTAAGCCCTCTTTTTGTATAGCAAAGAGCACTCATCTCCAAACAAACTGGTAATTTGTACAAGTCCCTTATCAGTTCTGTGATACTTAGCTTGCAGCTGTGAGGCAATTCACAGTCCTTCTTCTTTCACAAAGTGAAACACACTTTGCTCTGGTTTAGTTTCAAAGCGGGGAAAAATCAGCACACAAAAGGTCAAAGTCAGCAAGGCAGGCACGAAACACAACGATCAGATAATCCTCCACAATGGCCATACCCACAGGCTGCTATTTATAACAGCCTCACTAATTACCACAGCCCCACCCAACCACAGGTGGCCTCATTTTCTTTGATAATAATCTTTCAGTTGTTGCTGCCTATGCATTGTTCTCCTCATGCGTGGCTGTATCATTAACTCTTGTTCCGAATCCAAGGAGGAGCTAGATAATTGATCTCCTTCTGAGCGGTCTGCCACCCTCTCCTCCTCCCTGTCACTCATGTCTTCTTGGTCAGAGGAGCCTTCATCAGCAGATTCCACCGGGAACAAAACAGGCCTGTGGCATGTGGATGTCTCCCCCACATCCACAGTCCTTGGGGCAGGAGCTGGGCCAGAGCTAACCACAACAGATATGTATATTGTATATTGTTTATTGTTTTGATATGTTGTGAGCCGTCCCGAGTCCTTGGAGAGGGACAGCATACAAATCTAATAAAAAAATAAAAAAATAAAATGATATCTAGTATGATTCCAGAAAGGTGTCTCCACGGTGAGGACATTTTCCTTCTGGAACAGGGCCTCCCAAGAGATATGAATGTTCCTCCATCCCATTGGAAACCTGGGTACTTTTCCAGGCTTGGGGGTAAGGAGGTGGTTGAGTCCCTGAAAGATCTTATGTTTTTCTTCTTCTTTTTGAATGTTTTTTCTTGTCTTTCTGGTTATGTAACATGACCTTTCTTATCTATCTTTATCACCATTCTGGCTTTTTATAAAAGCTTTCAGAATCATTGACGGTGAAAATTTTATTTACGAGGGTTGCCCAGAAAGTAATGCACCACATTTTATTTCTTCAACTATTATTTATTGAACACAATGAAACTTACTCACAAGAAATAATGATGTTTCTTCTACTCTCCCTATTTTTCCTTCTAATCTCCGTCCTGTTCTGTGGCCTTCCTCCAGCAAGACACAAGGGCATGTATGCCCTGTCAGTACCACTCCTTGTTCTGGCCACGAAGCCATATTTGCCTTGTGTGAATCATCTCTAATGGTCTCACCCTCTGTGCCCAGCGACTAACCGTACTTCTGTCGACTGCACATTCTCCATAATCTGTACACAAACATTTGTGAATGTTCTCAACTGTTAAGAAATTCAATGACAACAGGCTGCTTGTAACGTACATCACTTACAGACGCCATTTTGAAACACTGCTGCAGCTACGCTATCTGTATGAAGAAAGGCAAAATTTACACACACACTCCTGACAATTCAAATAATGTATATCTAAAATTTTGCATTTGTACCATTACCATAGGCTGAGAAAAAAAATGTGGTGTATTTCTTTCTGGGTAACCCTCGTATGTCAACCCCCCCCCCAAAACACCAAGCTTTTTACAGGTATCCCTGTTTTTTAAAAAATGTTTTATTTAATATTACAAATCTGCTGAAGCGTATTGTCATCTTCTGAAGCTTATGTGAAAATAAAACATCTCTGCCTTTAAAAAGGCCACAAGGTTCGTTACAGTTTAAATTAAGAAAGGCTCCTCTTATATATAAATTGTGGGTATGTGTTGACATTCCAGTTTACTATCCTCTTGGAAACTATTTCAAGCAAGCCACAAAGAACAATTGCAATAGCTCCATCCTTTCAACAGCTCCATTCTTCAATAGTTGACAAGACATCCATCATGGGAGGTTTTTTTCCCCCCTTATCTTCTATTGGACCAATAATGCTAGTATGAAGAAAACCATGAGCACCACGAATTGACATTTGTGGACACATGTGAAGGTCTTCAGAATGGTTGTCTTAATGAGCCTTCTACTTATTATTTTTGACCAAAAACCAACAATAGGGAAGTGAAGAAGCTGCAGGATCTGTTCTTCTTGAAGAATTAGTTGGTCCCTAGAGAGAGAGAGAGAGAACATAGACAGAAGAAGGAATGAGAGGTTAAAACTGCCCATCCAGGAATAGGAAGATATGGAGATGTTTCAAAAGCTGGAGTTTAGTCTCTTATGTTCTACATCAATCCGTTGCATTCAAAAACTGCAAATTTTAATAGAAACATAGAAGACTGACGGCAGAAAAAGACCTCATGGTCCATCTAGTCTGCCCTTATACTATTTCCTGTATTTTTATCTTAGGGTGGATATATGTTTATCCCAGGCATGTTTAAATTCAGTTACTGTGGATTTACCAACCACGTTTACTGGAAGTTTGTTCCAAGGATCTACTACTCTTTCAGTAAAATAATATCTTCTCATGTTGCTTTTGATCTTTCCCCCAACTAACTTCAGATTGTGTCCCCTTGTTCTTGTGTTCACTTTCCTATTAAAAACACTTCCTTCCTGAACCTTATTTAACCCTTTGACATATTTAAATGTTTCGATCATGTCCCCCCCTTTTCCTTCTGTCCTCCAGACTATACAGATTGAGTTCATGAAGTCTTTCCTGATACGTTTTATGCTTAAGACCTTCCACCATTCTTAATAGAACCTCCAACTCTATTAACAGTCTTCCCAATTTAGGATATCCTTCAGTTATGGGGACTTCAGTTCCCAAAATGTTCAATAGTCATTTTGGAGTTGAAGGAAAGTTACTAAAACTGAAAAGGTTTTGAGGCATATAAAGATTTCCCTTTCTAGTCATGTCTGATTTTAGGACATGGTGTCCATCTCTATTTCTTGGCCAAGGGAGCCACCATTGTCCAAATATATTTCAGATCATGTGGTCAGCATGGTTATACACATAGAATGCTGTTATCTTTCCACCACTGGTATCTACCCTATTTTTCAAAGTATAAGACGTACCTTTTTCCCCTCTATAAAAGGCTGAAAATTTGGGTGTGTCTTATGGAGCTGTTTCCAAGCTCTTCCCCCCCCCCCCCCAGCCCTAATGAGATACTAATGATCCTCCCTGCTCCTCCCAGCTTCCAGGCTTGTTTTCATTGCTACTCCCTCCCAAAAAGTTTTTTCCAGTCCTAACAAGGGGCTAATGATCTTCCCAGCTTGCAGGATTTTTTCATTGCTACTCCGAATAAGTATTTTTCCAGCCCTAAGTCCTTTCAGGCTTGTTTTCATTGCTACTCCCACTGAAGACTTTTTTTCAGCCCTAACCAGGGGATAAATTGAATTTATTAGATTTGTATACCACCCCTCTCCAAATAATATGCAAATAATATGCAAATAACAGGCAAGTAATATGCAAATAATGCAAGTAATGTGCAAGTAATATGCAAATAATATGCAAATAATATGCAAATAATATGCAAATAATATGAAAATTATTTATTTATTTATTTATTTATTTATTTATTTATTTATTTATTTATTTATTTATTTATTTATTTATTTATTTATTTATTTATTTATTTATTTATTTATTTATTTATTTATTTATTTATTTATTTATTTATTTATTTATTAGATTTGTATGCCGCCCCTCTCCGAAGACTCGGGGCGGCTCACAACACGTGGAAACAAATCATAAATAATCTGACAATTTAAAATATTAAAGATTTAAAAAAGACCCCATATACTAACAGACATACACACAAGCATACCATACATAAATTAGACATGCCCAGGGGAAGATGTTTCAGTTCCCCCATGCCTGACGGCAAAGGTGGGTTTTAAGGAGTTTACGGAAGGCAGGAAGAGTAGGGGAAGTTCTAATCTCCGGGGGGAGTTGGTTCCAGAGGGCCGGTGCCGCCACAGAGAAGGCTCTTCCCCTGGGGCCCACCAACCGACATTGTTTAGTTGACGGGACCGGAGAAGGCCCACTCTGTGGGACCTAATCGGTCGCTGGGATATATGCAAATAATATGCAAATAATATGCAAATAATATGCTGAAGCCCACCAGATTAAGGACACTAGCCAGATGAATACCTGGTAGGTAGATTTTTCCCCCTCTATTTTCCTGCCCTCAAACTAAGGTGCATCTTATACTCCGAAAAATATGGTATTTATCTATTTGTATTTGCATGCTTTTGAACAGTGAGTTGGGTAGAAGCTGGGGCAGGAACAGTAGCTCACCCCATTGTGCAGTGCTTGGGTCTCAAATCCAGGCAATCATTTTTTCCCACTGACAAGCTCAGCAACTTCAACCTGCTGAGCCATTGTGCCCCTGCATTTTTGAGGATATAAATTAAGTCAAAATGATAGGGAAAAAAACCAACATTGAATATTTTGGCATTTGTGAAATGAAAGGAAGGCCTGCAATTATTATTTTTCCCCCCTCAACTTGCTAGCAACTCTAGAAAGGACTCGTGGTTGTAAAGAGCAAGCCTTTGATTCCTTGCAGAAGTAATTTCTGAGGACTTGACAAATGAAACGAGGAGGGGGGGAAACCCAAATCAAATTCTTTTTCTATGTTTAGAAAAGAAAGGAAGACCTTCTGAAGAACTGTTTGCTAGTCTGAACTCTCCTTGAAAGGACAACATGGTTTTTAATAAGCTGCCTACAGAAACAAAACTTTGAATTGCTTTTCTGCTCCGCGATCTTGAGCGCTGCATTCAAGATAATCAGCGGCTTCCCTCTAAACATTCCTCAAGCACATTGTAATAAAGCTGTAGTGTCTTTTGAATGGGAAGGCTGTGTTTCTTCTTGTTGCTACCAAAAGCTCTTTCATCAAATGGGGCTCATGGCTGGGACACATTTTTTAATGGGTCTCGAAAACTGGCGGCCACTGTGAATTTCTGTAGAAATACTGGAAATTGACTTGCAAAATGACTTGCAAACCAGAGGGGAGAGTCAACTGACCAGTTCTGGAAAACCAGCAGTGGAAATTTTGAGTAGTTTGGAGAATTGGTAAATACCACCTCTGACTGGCTCCACCCCCATCTATTCTCTGCCTCCCGTATCCCAGCTGATAGGGAGGGAATGGGGATTTTTCAGTATCTATCCCCTGGAGTGGGGAGGGAATAGGGAATTTGCAGTATCATTTCCCTTGGAGGGGGGGTGGGAATGGAGAGTTTGTTTGTTTACTTGCTTGTTTGCTTGTTTACTGACTGACTGACAGACAGACTGATTAAGTTACTTTTTTAATAATAATAATTAATAATAATTTATTAGATTTGTATGCCGCCCCTCTCCGAAGACTCGGGGCGGCTCACAACAATGATAAAAAACAATATTAGAGTGAAACAAATCTAATATCAAAAAAGAAGCATATAAAACCCTATCATATTTAAAAACCAAACTTATTTAATTATTGATTGATTGGTTGATTGATTGATTGTTTGTTTGATTGATTTGATTTGATTTCTATGCTGCCCTTCTCCATAGACTCAGGGTGGCTCACAACAAAGATAAATACAGAAAATAGAACATATAAGAAATCTAAACTTAAAAAGTAATCTAAAACCCCAGTCCTTAAAAGCAACCATCCCCATTCCTATATACAGCATGAGATATTAAACAATTAAGCAAAGAAAAATAGTTTTAAAAGCTTTGCATAGCAAATATAAAGTTGAACAGAAGATACAGTATTTTGGATAAATGTCCTCATATGAAGCACAAATTACTTACAGATTTTGCAGTATAGTCCCTTGCCACGCCACAAGAGATGCCCATCAAGCCATGCCACACCCACCAAGCCATGCCACGCCCACCAAGCCATGCCACGCCCACCAAACCATGCCACACCCACCAAACCTGGCCATGCTACCAAGCCACGCCCACAGAACCGATAGTTTTTAAAAAATCCCACCACTGTTGCAAAGAACCACCATTTGTAACACTTCTATTGATGATGTTGTTTTCAGAACAGGAGGAAAAGGACTTTTGAAAATCTGGTTATTAGTTCACAGAAGACAGATGGGCACTCGTGCTAAAATGCAGTCACCAAAGCCCTGTGTTGGTTCCTATGATTCCAATATTTAGGACAGTGGGAAACCTCTGTTTTCTTTCATCAAGCTTTGACTTGTTTGTTCCACTGATGCTAATGATCCTGATTTTAATTTCCCCTTGATTTTAATTGCTCTGTTTTTATTCTTTGTTTTGATAATTTGCATTTATAACTGCTTTAAGGCCCCTGAAGTGTTATACACGAAGAAGAGGTTAGGTATTAATGAATTAATTTAAAAAGCAAACAAAGAAAATAATATATTGGACCCATTCTTCCATGTCAGATGGCATCAGGATAGTGACTGATATGCTTCCCATGTCTTTCCGCTAGTGACAATAACCATTTTACCTTCAGAGAAATTTAATTGACTTAAACATTGATTGGGGTTTCACAGGTGGGAGACAAAAGTGTGATGACCAAGACTTTTATAATGGGCTGAATGGGAGGAGGAGGAGAAGGATGGAGATATATCCATTAGGCTTGGACCATCTGATCCCAAGAGATGGCTGAAGAAGGATGTGAAGACACTCTATAATTATCCTGAAAGACAATCACATAATCATAGGTCTCTCCTTCTTCTCTATGTTTGTTTGTTTGTTTGTTTATTTATTTATTTATTTATTTTGTCCAATACATAATACACATTGAAGAGAATAGATATGTAATAATATAATTAAAGAAAAGAATAGAGTAAAAGATATAAAAGTATAGGTGAACATATTTGAAAGGAATAAAAGATAAATGAGATAAGGAGAGACAATTGGACAGGGGACAGAAGGCACACTGGTGCACTTATGCACTTATGTTAGGGGTTAGGGGTTGACACTACTGAGTCAGGTAATGAGTTCCACACTTCGACAACTCGGTTGCTGAAGTCATATTTTTTACAGTCAAGTTTGGAGCGGTTAATATTAAGTTTGAATCTGTTGCGTGCTCTTGTGTTGTTGCGATTGAAGCTGAAGTAGTCATTGACAGGTAGAACGTTGCAGCATATGATCTTGTGGGCAATACTTAGATTGTGTTTTATGCGACGTAGTTCTAAGCTTTCTAGACCTAGGATTGATATGTAAGACATGGCCTAACAGCTTTAAGTTATAGAAAGGGAGATTCCAATGGAAGGTTAAGAAAACATTTCCAAATATGAAAGATAGTTTGGCAGGGGAATCATTGAACTACTTTTGCTAGCAGTTTGGCAGATTGAATCTCACCAGGCTCAAGGTTGACTCAGCCTTCCATCCTTCTGACAAGGTGGATAAAATGAAGACCCAGATTTATATATGTATGTATGTATATATGAATGTATGTGTTTGCTCATTTCTTCATTTGTTTGTTTGATTTTTTATGCGCCCTTCTCCTTAGACTCAGGGCAGTTTACAACATGTTAGCAATACCCTGTTTCCCTGATAGTAAGACACCCCTGATTGTAAGACGTATCGGGGGTTTCAGGGGGGTCGGCTAATATAAGCCATACCCCGAAAGTAAGACATATGTCTTACTTTCAGGGAAACACGGGGGTATTGCCGCCTCCCTCTCATCTAGCTGCGCGCCGCCTCCTGCCCACTTCCGCGCCGCCCCCTCCATACGTCACCGCGTCTGCCGCCTCCATCTGATCCAAATGAGCGCCGCCTCCTGCCCACGCCTGCGCCGTCCCCCACTCCATACGTCGCCGCGTCTGCCACCTCCCTCTGATCTTAATAAGCGCCGCCTCCTGCCCACTTCCGCGCCAACCCCCTCCATACGTCACCGCGTCTGCCGCCTCCATCTGATCCAAATGAGCGCCGCCTCCTGCCCACGCCTGCGCCGTCCCCCTCTCCATACGTCGCCACGTCTGCCACCTCCCTCTGATCTTAATGAGCGCCGCCTCCTGCCCACTTCCACGCCACCACCCCTCCATACGTCACCACGTCTAAATGTTAATTTTATGGTTAAAACAAAAAATTCGACAATTTTTTCCAATATAAGACATACCCCAAAAGTAAGACATAGTGGGGCTTTTGGGGATAAAAAGAAAGTAAGACACTGTCTTACTTTTGGGGAAACACGGTAGCAATAGCACTTTTTTAACAGAGCCAGCCTATTGCCCCCACAATCTGGGTCCTCATTTTACCCACCTCGGAAGGATGGAAGGCTGAGTCAACCTTGAGCCGGTGATGAGATTTGAACCGCTGACCTGCAGATCTACAGTCAGCTTTAGTGGCCTGCAGTACAGCACTCTACCTGCTGTGCCACCTCCGCTCAATAGATTGTTGGGGGCATTAGGCTTACTCTCCATAAACCGCTTAGAGAGGTCTGTAAAGCAATGTGAAGCGGTATATAAGTCTAAATGCTATTGCTATTGATCCATAGAAGGAATTGGATTTTTTCAAGTTGGTGACGAACAAACATATGCTTTAATTTGAATCCGTTCATTGAAATAAGGTTAGAGACCCAGGGCCTTTCATTTTATCACTATATGGAACACATTCAGGGACGGGCTTCAAAAATTTTAGCGAGGGGATCTCTGCCCTTTTGCTGGGTGGGTGTGGCCTTGGTGGGCGTGGCTTAGTTGGCCTCCTGCACCATGGTGGAGGGTGTTTTTGCCCTCCTAGGGCTCCAGAGACTTTCCTTCAGCCTGCAGGAGGGCAAAAACAGCCTCCACAGGCTCCGGAGGCCCTCTGGAGGCAGAAAACAGGCCCGTTTCCAGCCTTTTGGAATTTCAGGTAGACCCATTTTTTTCATTCTCCCTGAGCCTCTCCACACTCTGCACTTATCTGCACCCAAAATGAGTGGTGTGGGGACTTCTGAGTGGGGTGGATGGGGCCAGCCAGTGGGGGTGGGATTTGGGGGTTTTCCAAATTGTTTATTATCTGTCTGTCTGTCTGTCTGTCTGTCTGTCTGTCTGTCTGTCTGTCTATCTATCTATCTATCTATCTATCTATCTATCTATCTATCTATCTATCAATCAACTGAGTTAAAAGGGACCTTGCAGGTCATCTAGTCCAACCCCCTGTTCAAGCAGGAGACCCCACACCACCCCAGTCATATGGCAGTCCAATTTCTTTTTGAATGTGTTGAGTGTTGGGTGTTCACAAGCTCCGCTGGCAGGCCGTTCCACTGTTTAAATTCTGTACAAAATATTTGCTACAGGTTCTCCCAAACCCCTGCAAACACCCAGCAAAACCCCCCTGATAATAAGTGTTTAATACAAATCTAATAAATTATTATAATTATTATTAAGGAATTCCTGGTGACTGGGTGAACTGGATATTAAAAGCGTCACATTTCCAAAGAAGTCACAAAGCTAATATAGAAATGTTTTCCACCAGTCCTTTGGACCCAAGTAGGGGGAGAATCCGTTCAACTTTAGAATAAGAAAGCTTTCTAGCATCTGTTCTCTCCCCACCCTTGAGGTTATTGTGTAATCCTCCAGCTCTAATTAATTGACACTGTATTGTGCTAGTACTTCTTTCTTCTGCTACTTGTTTAGAATACAGTTATCCTCAAGGCAGTATGGAAGGCATATCTACAGGTCATGGCTATTAAAGGAAGTTAACTTCCATCATTAGCTTCGGTGTGCAGGTCAGCCTCCGCGCATTTAAAAAGGTTAGTCCCACCAGGTGTTCTGATGCCACAGTCATAAATAGGTCAAGTGAAATGTCACTGATATATAAGCATAAAGAGAAAGCGAGGAATAATGGTACCAACACTATTGAATGAAGTTGCTTAATGACTGTGCCCTGTTGTTTTCCTGTTCAACTGAATTTGCAATCAAGGAAGGATGTCGTCCCTTGGCCTTGGCTCACAATTTTATGTGTGTTTGTATGTGTGCGTGTGTTTATGTGCACAAATGGAAATAGCACTAAAAAAACATGATAAAAATTGAAGTGGCTGATCTTTCAAAAGCTCTTTAAAAAACCAAACTGCTTTGGATAGCCTTCCTGCCATTCAATTTGATTTGATCTTGCCATCACTTTAATCTGTCTTCTGTGTATAAGTTGCAGTGGGCTTTAAAAAAAAAAAATTCAATCTATTTTAGAATAGAATATAATTATTTTATTGGCCAGGTGTGATTGGAGACACAAGAAATTTGTCTTTGGTGCATATGCTCTCAGTGTAAAAGAAAATATAGATTTGTCAAGAATCATGAGGTACAACATTTAATGATTGTCATAGGGGTCAAATAAGCAACGAAGAAACAATAAATATTAATAAAAATCTTAAGGATACAAACAACAAGTTACAGTCATAAGTGGGAGGAAACGGGTGACAGGAATGATGTGAAAAACTACTAGTAATAGTAGTACAGACTTAGTAAATAGTTTGACAGTGTTGAGGGAATTATTTGTTTAGCAGAGTAATGACTGTTGTGGTTAGCTCTGGCCCAGCTCCTGCCCCAAGGAATGTGCAGGTGGATGTGGGGGAGACATCCACATGCCACAGGCTTGTTTTGCTCCTGATGGAATCTGCCGATGAAGCCTCCTCTGACCAAGGAAGCATGAGTGACAGGGAACAGGGGAGTTTGGCAGACAGCCCAGGAGGAGATCAATCATCTGTATCATTCTTGGATTCTGAACAAGAATTAATGACACATCCACGCATGCTTAGAGTGATGCATAGGAGACAACAACTGAAGGATTATTATAAGAGAAAATGAGGGCACCTGTGGTTGGGTGGGGCTCCAGTAACTAGAGCTGCTGCTGTAAATAGCAGCGTGTGGGTTTGGCCGTTGTAAAAGAGTATCTGATCGCAGTTCTTCAGGAATCGTGTGTTGCTGTTTTCTGGACTTTGTTTGTTGATTTTTTTCACGCCTTTGAAACCAAAGCAGAGCAACGTGTGTGTGTGTGTGTGTGTCTTACTTCGTTGGAAGAAGAAGGAGTGTGAAGATTCTTCACAGCTGCTAGCTAAGTACTTAATGACTGTTTAAGGGAAATTGTATAGATTACCTGGTTGTTTTGGGACGAGTGCTCTTTGCAATACAAAAAGAGTGCTTAGTTTATTTTGAATTTTGTGATAAAGAACATTGTTTTGAATTTTCAAACGTGTGTGTGTGTGTGTGTGTCTGCAATTTGTACCCTTGAATTTTTGGGAGGTTCCTACCAGAGAGCCCGGCAGAACAATGACGTTCCGGAAAAAAATGTTCTTGTGTCTAGTTCTCTTGGTGTGCAGTGCTCTGTAGCGACGTTTTGAGGGTAGGAGTTGAAACAGTTTGTTTCCAGGATGTGAGGAGTCAATACATATTTTCACAGCACTCTTTTTGACTCATGCAGTATACAGGTGCTCAATGGAAGGCAGATTGGCAGCAATGTTTTTTTTCTGAGTTCTGGAAAAAAAATCAATGGGGAAGCCAAATTCACTTAACAGACGTGGTACTAACTTATCAACTGCAACTTGTGCCAAGAAAGGTCATAAAATGAGGTAAAGTCCTCTTAACAACTGTCTCACTTAACAGCAGTTAAGTTTGGGGCTTAATTGTAGTTGTAAATTGAGGACTACATGTATTTCGTTTCATATGCTTGAAAATTGACTTGAAGAGAGAAGGGAATAGAATAGTCCTTTCTTTCCATCGTTATCAATTTATCTTCAATACTAAAATTATTGCTAACTTATTATGCCAGGCTTGCCATGGTAAAAAGGGGGGGGAAAGACTATAACCTATTCAGGTGTATCCTCAGGTTATCTTAATGCAAATGGTGTATATACATTAAATTGATTTGTGCTGGTGCAGTTATCCAATTATTACCTGTGCTGGGATACACACAGGCTCATCATTTTAATAGGATGGATCGTTTTGAATAAACATGTTGTTGTTTTTTTGTTATGGAAATTGTTCTTGGATTGCAACGGAATCTGCGCCACTTTCCCGAAAATAAAATATCTGGAGATGTATCTAGGGCTGGGGAGATTTAAATAGCCAGAATCGTCATTTCTCTTTGGCCTTTTTAAAAAAGTCATTGTGGGAGAGAGAATAGCCCTTCCTTCTGTTGTGATCATGGCATATTTGGTTACTATTAAACACCTCTAATGCTCAAGTAGAAACTCAAATGTATAATAAATGACCTCTACTAAAAGCTATAGCTGAGTAGTTTCAGGATAATTATGTTACTATTTTTTGCCCTTCCTGTTTTAATGGCATACTCCATTCTACAGCTGCCAAATAGTAAGAGGAAATGACCAGCCTATTATTATAGGATGAAGATCGCTCTGACATGTCCAGGAATTTATTAACATTTACATGAGAGAATCTATACTTGAATGACTTTCCAAGGGATGGATTCCTCATGGTGCTTTAAGGGTCGTGTGGTTGCTGGTTTGTTGTTGTTGTTATACACCCCTGGCTCCCTAACAGTGTGTATCATTGGATGGCTCTCTTTAAAGAATTTAAACTCTGATTTTTGCAATGAAAATAGGGACCCACTCAAGGGCTTTGACTTTGATATTATTGAGGTTTGGGTTGAGTAAACACTTGAAGCTCACAGGCCATTATCTTAAAATGTTGTTAAGTGGGAGGATATTTTGTATAGTAGGACCAGAATTTCCCCCCCCTGCTTTTAGAGGTGACTTTCCTCATTCGTTCCTTCCTTCCATTGTTCCTTCCTTCCTTCCTTCCTTCCTTCCTTGATTCCTCCTTCCCTTTCTCTTCCTTCCTTCTTTCCTTTCTCTTTCTTTCTTTCTCTCTCTCTCTCTTCCTTCCTCCCTTCCTTCTACTTCATTCCTTCCACTTTCTTTCTTTTCTTTCTTCCTCCCTCCCCCTCCTCCTCCTCTTCCTTCCTTCCTTCCTTCCTTCCTTCCTTCCTTCTCCCCTCTCCCTCCCTTGCTTCCCCTTCCTTCCTTCCTTCCTTTCCTTCTCTCCCTCCCTTGCTTCCCCTTCATTCCTTCCTTCTTTATTTCCCCCTTCCTTCCGTCTCATTGCTTCCTTCCTCTTTCTTTCTTTCTTTCTTTCTTTCTTTCTTTCTTTCTATCTATCTTTCTTTCTATGTATCTTTCTCTCTCTCTCTTCCTTCTTTCCTTCTTTCCTTCTTTCCTTCCTCCCTCTCCCTCCTCCTCTTCCTTCCTTCCCTTCTGTCCCTGTCCTTCCTTCCCTCCCTCTCCCTCCCTTGCTTCCCCTTCCTTCCTTCCTTTCTTTCATCATTCATTCATTCATTCATTCATTCATTCACTCACTCACTCACTCACTCTTTCTTTACTTCCTTACTTCCTTCTCATTGCTTCCTTCTTCCTTCTTTCTTTCTTTCCTCCCTCCCTCCTCCCTCCCTCCATCCTCCTTCTCCTTCCCCCCTCCCTCCCTCCCTCCTTCCTTCCTTCTTCCTTCCACTTCCTTTCTTTTCTTGATTTGTACTATAATTTCTCTGGTACTGTAAGAATACAATGGCACCCTTCAGGTAATAATGCCAGGACCTACTAATCAACGCCAGGAAATCATGGCTGTTAGAAAAAGGCTCTTTATAATCATGAATAGCTCATCACCATCCTATTAGACAAACAGACACGTCTGTCTGGATTTTAAGGCTGAAAGAACCGAGGTTCTCCCTGAGTGATGCAAAACAAGCACAACTGTTTGATCAGCTAACTGAAAATTCACATCCTTTAAAATGTGAAGCTGATCCTTTCACCTGCAAAGCTACAGAGGGAGTGTTCAAACTGTTTTGTAGCTCTCCATAATCACAGAGAGATTATTAATGATGGAAGGAACGCTTGGCAAATGCTAATGAACTTTCTGCCTAACCGGTAGCAATAACCGATCTCCCATGTTTCTTGAACTCATAAACAAGAAGTCGCTTCTGCTGGATTTGGCATAAGAAGCTGTAGGTGGCTCGCTTTCTGAAATGCCTCCTTCTGTAGCACCAAATGGGCAAGTCTGGTTCACATCAATTGTGGAGGAAATAAAAAATCCACATTACTGTTTCCAATGCAGACCAGATTATAACCAGCTAGGGAGGGCAACATCTGTCAATTTTTTCTCGGATTCTTCTCTGTTACAAAGATGTCAGATTCATTTTTCCCCCTCTATGTCTCATTAGAACCAAAATATGTCAACATTTATATATAAAGGGAATATATGAAGGGATCAGATCTGGTGGCCTAGAGGTTAATTCTCTGCCTTACAAGGCAGAAGCTGCTGTATCAAATCCTGGTAAGGATATGGCTAGCTGATGAGGCCAGAACAAGGCCGAAATAGTGCTATCCTAGTCTCCCTTAATTTTAAAAATTCAGCAAAAACATGTGATACATACATACATACATACATATATGTATATATATGTCACATGTTTAAGCTGAATTTGAAAATTAAGGGAGACTAGGATAGATCTATTTCGGCCTTATTTTGGCCTCATCAGCTAGCCATACCCACTGGGACTTGAACCTGCAACCTTTGCCTTGTAAGGCAGAGAATTATCCTCTAGGCTACAGTATCCAATCCCTTCAGCTCTGTACCAGGGAAGGGTTACATTTTGTGTCGAATCACCCTGGTATATTGAAGGAACATCACAGCTCCTTTTTTGCCTCTCGGCCCAACCCAGGGCCATTTCCAAGGCAGTTAATTTTATTGATAGCCGACAATTCTATCTGTATGTGTCACATGTTTAAGCTGAATTTGAAAATTAAGGGAGACTAGGATAGATCTATTTCGGCCTTATATATATATATATATATATATATATATATATATATATATATATATATTTGTTTTCGTAAATTTTCACGGGTATATGTATGTAGATTGTTCTGAGTTCGGGTTTTGCCCTGTGTAATGTTTTGCATGTCTATGCGACGTTTCGGTGAAATCACATTCACCATCATCAGGCTGGAGTTCCAATCTTTGTGTTTTTGCAAAAACACAAAGATTGGAACTCCAGCCTGATGATGGTGAATGTGATTTCACCGAAACGTCGCATAGACATGCAAAACATTA
Source organism: Erythrolamprus reginae (assembly GCF_031021105.1). Classification (NCBI taxonomy): domain Eukaryota; kingdom Metazoa; phylum Chordata; class Lepidosauria; order Squamata; family Dipsadidae; genus Erythrolamprus; species Erythrolamprus reginae. Next base: position 16,012,034 of record NC_091958.1, on the reverse strand, counting down.
CACAGGGCAAAACCCGAACTCAGAACAATCTACATATATATATATATATATATATATATATATATATATATATATATATTCGTAGATTTTCACGGGTATATGTATGTAGATTGTTCTGAGTTCGGGTTTTGCCCCGTGTAACAGCACGAAGGTTTTGCCCTGTGTAATATTTTGCATGTTTATGCGACGTTTCGGCGAAATCACATTCACCATCATCAGGCTAAAGTTCCAATCTTTGTGTTGTTGTAAAATGGAATGTTAGCAACTGTCATTTCTTCCTAGTATATAGTGTGGGGGTGGAGATTTGTTTTGAATGTAGCAAATAGATTGGGTGATTATGTTTCATTGATCTGATTGGTTGGTGTAATCATAATTATTAGAAGGAATGACATGGAGATTTTTATGAAGTGTTTTTAAGGCTGATTTCCAAATATCAAATTTCTAAAATCATAATTATTAGAAGGATTGACATGCTGATTATTATGAAGTGTTTTTTTTGTTTAAGGCTGGTTTCCAAATTTCTGGTAGTTGGGACGTGTCATCTCTTTTATTTATGCAAAGGGGTCTCCTCTCAATCTCTATAGCTTCTAGAGCAATTCTTCTGTATAAATTCTCTGTTTTGTGGAGTAATTTAGTTTTTTCAAAGTCAATTTCGTGCCCTGTTTTTTTAATGTGCTGGACAAGGGAGGAGGTCTTTTCTTCTTTTTTGACTGCATTCACATGTTCTGCTATGTGTTGGCTCACTCTTCGGTTAGTTTGTCCAATGTATGTGGCTGCACATGTTTTGCAAGGGATTTCATAGATTCCTTGGTATTCCAATTGGATTTTATCTTTGGGGCTCCTTAGGATATTAGATATTTTTTGGTTGGTGCAAAATGAAGTTTTGATGTTATGTTTGTGCAGAATTTTACTAATTTTATCCGTGGTGCCTTTGATGTAAGGAAGGATGGTGGTGCCATTGTCCTGTTCTTGATCTTGTTTTTTGGGGGTGTCTCTTTTTTGATTAGGTTTGTTATTGTTTTCTCTTTGAATCCATTAGAATATATATATATATATATATATATATATATATATATATATATATATATATATATATATGTTTTCGTAAATTTTCACGGGTATATGTATGTAGATTGTTCTGAGTTCGGGTTTTGCCCTGTGTAATGTTTTGCATGTCTATGCGACGTTTCGGTGAAATCACATTCACCATCATCAGGCTGGAGTTCCAATCTTTGTGTTTTTGCACACAAAGATTGGAACTCCAGCCTGATGATGGTGAATGTGATTTCACCGAAACGTCGCATAGACATGCAAAACATTACACAGGGCAAAACCCGAACTCAGAACAATCTACATATATATATATATATATATATATATATATATATATATATATATATATATATATATATATATATATATATATATATAAAACTCTTGCCCTAAAATATGTATCAAATAATAACTAACACTCCCTTTGAGCATTGGTTTAATATGCAAATATAATGCTTGGAACATGATGGGCCTTTTTTTAACAGGCTGATGATCTCAAGGGCTTAACACAAAAGGACAAAAAATGATGGACAGGATAGAGGAACAGTTCTGCTACTCACTTCCTTTTAGCCATATTGGCACAAAACTCACAGTTGTGGTCTTAGCAAGGAAATCCCACTCTGCAAACACAAGTAAATAAGTCATGGTATTTGCATTATAATGCAGAGGACAACTGTGGTGGCACAGTGGCCAGAGTGCAGTACTGCAGGCTACCTCTGCTGACTGCCAGCTGACTGCAATTTGGTAGTTTGAATCTCAAGGTTGATCCAGATTGTTGGAAGCAATAGACAGAAACTGAAAACCGCTTAGAGAGGGCTGTAAAGCACTATAAAGTCTAAGTCTCTGGTCCCAATTTGGGGCCTTCGGGGGGGGGGTGAAAATTCAAAACAATGTTCTTTATCACAAAATTCAAAATAAACTAAGCACTCTATTTGTATTGCAAAGAGCACTCTTCCCAAAACAACTGGGTAGTCTGTACAATTTCCCTTAAGCAGTCATTAAGTACTTAGCTAGCAGCTGTGGAGAAACTTCACACCCCTTCTTCTTCCAACGAAGTCAGACACACACACACACACACACACACACACACACATGTTGCTTTGCTTTGTTTTCCAAGGCGTGAAAAAGCAACAAAGTCCAGAAAACACAGGATTCCTGACGAACTCCAATCAGATATTCTTCCACAACGGCCAAAGCCACATGCTGATATTTATAGCAGCAGCTCTTATTACTGGAGCCCCACCCAAACACAGGTCGCCTCCCTTATTTCCTGTAATATGTTCTTACTTGGTCTCTTCTACGCATAATTCTGCGCTTGCATGGGTCCAAAATGTCATCATCTGAATCAACGGAAGATAAGGGAGATTGACTGCCTGGGCTGTGTGCCAAGCCCTCCTCTGCTGAGTCACTCCCACCTTCTTCTTTGTCCGAGGAAACTAAACTCTGAACTGATTCTGTCGGCAATAACACAGGCCTGTGACATGTTGAATTTTCCCCTGCATCCACCTCCCCATTCCCTGGGGCAGGAGCTGGGCCATAGCCAACCACAACAGTGGGCATGGTCACAAAAAGTTTGGGAACCACTGGTCTAAGTGCTAGTGCTAGCCAGGCCTCCTCCTCCTCCTCCTTCTGGGTTAGTTAATTGGGAAGGTGTCTACTAATCAGAGATGTGGTGGTTCAGTGGCTAAGGCACTGAGCTTATTGATAGAAAAGTCAATAGTTAAGCGGTTTGAATCCTTAGTGCAACGGGGTGAGCTCCTGTTACTTGTCCCAGCTTCTGCCAACCTAGAAATTTGAAAGCATGTAAAAATGCAAGTAGAAAAATACTTTGGTGGGAAAGTAACAGCATTCTGTGGGTCTTTGGCATTTAGTCATGCCGGCCACATGACCAATGGAGACATCTTTGGACAGCCTAGATCTTCGGCTTTGTAACAGAGATGAGCCCCACCCCCTAGAGTCGGGAACAACTAGCCCATATGTGCAAGGGTCATTTTGAATACTATTGTTCTGTTTTGATTGTCAGAATTTATAATCTTTACTCCTTTTACCTAGGTTCCTGCATTTTTCCATCAAGGTCATCTTCCTCTCACTCTACAATCCACAACCTGATTTCCAGATTCAAAATATGTCAAATTTTGACCCTTCCTAGACTGACCCGTAATCTAGGGTTACATCATAATGTTGCTCATTTGAGTTTCTTCTCTCAAATCTATGCTCCTTTTGCTCTACCCTAAGGGATATGAAATAAGCATCATAGAAATATAAAAGCTCTTAATCTGGCAATTACCACAAGAAGGCTTTGAGTGGGAACATTTAACATTTTGCTCATTCATCTTTTGTAGATAAGTAGCACTCTTCAAGTGTTTTTGTTGAAACATTTCCTTTTAAAATGTCAACACCATGTTGACATACACACTTCCTCCACCACTACCAAAACTACACTAAATATTGGTATCCTTATTAAACTGTGGATGTTTAACCAACTTTGTTTTAAGATGTAGATGATTCAATTTTGTTAAAAGAAAGAACCTTTAATCTCAGCTACCAACACCAACACTTATCCTAGTTACATACTTTACCGAAGTTATTTTGAGAAAGAAGTCCTTTAAAAGCATATTGTTAAATGTTTCTGATTGGTGTGTGTATTTATTATTATTATTATTATTAACATTATTGTTATTTATTAGATTTGTATGCCTCCCCTCTCCATAGACTCGGAGCGGCTCACAACAACAAAATACAGTACAAATCTATTGATTAAAAAAGAGTATAAAACCCATTAATATAAAAAACCAATCATACATCCCAAACAAACCATACATAAAATGGAACGGCCCAGGGGAATCAATTTCCCCATGCCTGAAGGCAGAGGTGGGTTTTAAGGAATTTGCGAAAGGTGAGGAGGATGGGGGCAGTCCTGATCTCTGGGGGGAGTTGATTCCAGAGGGTCGGGACTGCCACAGAGAAGGCTCTTCCCCTGGGGCCCGCCAGATGACATTGTTTCATCGACGAGACCCGGAGAAGGCCAACTCTGTGGGACCTAATCGGTTGCTGGGATTCGTGCGGCAAAAGGCAGTCCCGGAGATATTCTGGTCCAATGCCATGAAGGGCTTTATAGGTCATAACCAACACTTTGAATTGTGACCAGAAACTGATTGGCAACCAATGCAGACTGTGGAGTGTTGGTGTGACATTGGGCATATTTGGGGAAGCCCATGATTGCTCTCGCAGCTGCATTTTGCACGATCTGAAGTTTACGAACATTCTTCAAAGGTAGCCCCGTGTAGAGAGCATTACAGTAGTTGAACCTCGAGGTGATGAGGGCATGAGTGACTGTGAGCAGTGATTCCCGGTCCAAATAGGGCTGCAACTGGTGCACCAGGTGAACCTGGGCAAACGCCCCCCTTGCCACAGCCGAAAGATGGTTCTTTAATGTTAGTTGTGGATCAAGGAGGACACCCAAGTTGTGGACCCTCTCTGAGGGGGTCAGTAATCCCCCCCTCCAGGGTAATGGATGGACAGATGGAATTGTCCTTGGGAGGCAAAACCCACAGCCATTCCGTCTTATCAGGGTTGAGTATGAGTCTGTTGACACCCATCCATACCCTAATAGCCTCCAGACACCGGCACATCACTTCCACTGCTTCGTTGACTGGACATTTGTATTTGTGTGTTTGTGTCTGTGTGTCCATATTTATTTATTTGTTTGCTTGTTTGCTTGCTTAATTATTTATTTATTAAATACAAAAAGACGTGAGAAATCTAATCTTAAGACATACTAAAAACCTCAGTACTAATTCAATTCAATTTTATTTGATTAGTCAATCGACTATATCAAAGCAAAAATGGTGACCACATCAGTCATCATAAAACTGCGACTCATCATAAGCAATATACAGCAGTGTAAATATTGTATTTTATTGGTTAAAATACAATAAAATTAGATAAAATAAGGGGAATTTAAATAAATGAGTTAGAATGCAATATAATAAGCTAAAATTAAGTAGCAACACGGAAATATAACTCATGGAAAGGTTTACATTAAAATAAATGTAAGATACTGGTATAAAATATTCTTAAGTGAATTCATCTCCTTTGCATGCCATCCCAATATGTTCTATAAAACGTGTTCTCATCTGGACAGCCCTGACTATAAACTTAACAGTTCTAGAAACTACATATACAGTGTTCCCTTGATTTTCGCGGGGGATGCGTTACGAGACCGCCCGTAAAAGTCGAATTTCCGCGAAGTAGAGATGCAGAAGTAAATACACTATTTTTGGCTAAGAAAGGTATCACAAGCCTTCCCTTAACACTTTAAACCCCTAAACTGCAATTTCTCATTCCCTTAGCAACCATTTAGATTATTACTCACCATGTTTATTTATTAAAGTTTATTTAAAAAAATATTTATTAATTAAAGGTGGATGAAAGTTTGGCGATGATGTATGACGTCATCGGGCGGGAAAAACCGTGGTATAGGGAAAAAAACAGCAAAGTATTTTTTAATTAATATTTTTGAAAAACCGTGGTATAGCCGTTTCGCAAAGTTCGAACACACAAAAATCGAGGGACCACTGTATAGTAATTTCAGTAATAAAAAATACGCAATTTAAACTCTAAAACCCCAATACATTTAAAAAACCATTCATCCATACGTATGTGCATGCATTCAATAGCAATAATATTTAGATTTGCATACCGCTTCATTGCTTTACAGCCCTCTCTCAGCAGCCTACAGAGTCAGTATTTTGCCGCCAACAATGTTATCAGCCACGGAAAGATGGAAGTCAACCTTGAGCAGTCAGGATGGAAGAAATCGAACTCCTGGCAGTGTGAGCACAGTTAGCCTGCAATACTGCATTCTAACCACTGTGCCACCATGGCTCTTCAAATGATTGATGATTCCTTGTGATTACTTGGACCAGTGCATTTTTCTTGGCAAGATTTTGGAAGTGGTTTTCCATTGTTTTCTTCCTAGGGCTGAAAAATCCTTGGTCCAAGGTCATCAAGTTGGTTTTACGCCTAAGGCAGCCCTAGAGTTCACAGTATCCTAGTTTCTCGCTTGATGCCTTAGACCAGTGGTTCTCAACCTGGGGGTCGAGACCCCTTTGGGGGGGGTCGAATGACTATTTCATGGGGGTCGCTTGAGACCCTGGGAAAAGACAAATTTTCCCTGGTATTAGGAACTAAAGCTTCTATTCTGGCATCTTGGAATTTATTTTTACAATCTGACCAATCAGGCATTTACAGTGGGGACATCCCTCTGACTTTCCTGCCAATCAGCTCAAAGCTCTGTTGAAAGAATTGGCGCTAGACTTATGGTTGGGGGTCACCACAACACGAGGAACTGTGTTAAGGGGTCATGGCCTTAGAAAGGTTGAGAACCACTGCCTTAGACACTACACTAAAGTGTCTGTCTTTTCCCTGGAAGATAAATAAACTTGGAATTGTCAACAATTGCCCTGTTACCATATAAGAAACAGCAATGCCAGAATGAATTGTTCATGAAACCTGTTTAGTAATGATGTTGCATGTTGAAACTGAAGGGGAAAAAAAATTGGTCTGATTTATTGTATTGTCTTTGAGCTATTCTGACAAAACATTTGCTTGGATGTGAAACAATAGTTATCACTCAGCAATTTAGCCCATAGGTGCAAAATGTTATTTCAGAATCTGCCTTCTGCTGAAACTAACACTCCATTCCTTTCAACTGCGGTAAAATCAAGCTTCCATGTCCACAAATATTTGTTCCCACTCCACCTGCAACACAACATTATTTATTGGCACTATTTCAAAGTTGGGTAGAAGATAAGTAGCACTGAAAATCAATGGTGGTTCTCTTGGCATTTTGCAAAAACTCAGTGTGGGTTCTCATCTTTTGAGCAATAGGAAATGATCATAACACCTCGTATTTAATTAGTTTTTTTTCTTTTATTTCAATGAAAAAAAGGTAAGAGGAAGCCAAAGACTAAGATTTTAGTTTATGCACCCCTCTTCCTCTAAGCACTCCAAGTAAAGTACATAATTCAAATGCTCATGCATTTTAAGCAGTCATTTGGAATGAAACTGAACTGAGTTTGATTCAGCCATTTAACCTACGTTGTCCCAAAGATCTGAAATAGAAGGATTTTTCTTAATAGATATACAGATATGATTGATCGATCGATTAATCAGTCGATATATATAGATAGATAAGAGAGCGAGAGAGAGAGAATCCGTATTTGCCCCCAGAAGCGGAGTAAAGACGCTGAGACATATTGTGGATTAAATAAGGGTCGTTTATTAAATTAACATAAATTTAAATAAATTTGAATACGTACATTTAAATATTTAAATTCAAAACGAACTAAGGACCTGCAGAGGCCAAAACTAACGGGGCGGAAATTCCTACCAGAAAATTCCTTGGCAACATTGGGCAAAAACTCCTTGCTGAACCAGGTGAAGGTAGCCACCTTCACCTGGATCCAAGCCACGCCCCTTCATCGTGTGGGAGGAGTTCACCCTCCAATCCCCGTGGGAAATTGGATCCGGTGATTCCCATGGACATCCTCTCTCCAATCCCCAACGTTGTTCCAACCTCTAGTTCCTGGAGAGAGGCGGTCCATCACCCTTTAAAGGATGCCCAAAGGAGCATGCGCAGTCGCTTCTAATTGTCCATTTCTGCCCCTAACCTGCCAAACCCCAGTGACCAAAGGGAGGCCTATACTGATATCTAAGTGCGCTGCACCCCATAACCAATCCAGTCCACACCGTCAGTGTGGAATAGGCAAAAAAACGGCCACCTCTAAAGGGGAGGCCACAAAAAATTCCTATTCGGCCCTGAGGCGACCTCCTTAGGACACACTGTTAATAGCGGAGGGTGGGCGGGTGTTCGCTTCTGAAGCCAGGGAAAGCAAGGAGAAGGTCCTATCCGGATCGACCTTATATAGGGCGATCTAGGACCTCCCTCAGACCAGCAGGCAGCGTGCTACCCTGGCGCGCTTCCAGAAGCCAAACTTCCGGTTTCCAAAGGAACCCGGAAGTTCGGAGCTCTTAAAGAGCTGCCGACAGCGTCCCCCGGCTCCTGAGGCAATTTCGGCTGGCGGTTTAAGTCGCCGGTCGTGCATATCTACTGTGGAAAATCTTATACGTAGACGTAGATGCAGGCATATATGTCGAAACAGGTCTACTTTCCACAATTATGTTCTTCTCTGTGCAAAATTATACAATGCATGTTCTCTCATTCATGTTTTTTGCATGAATGCAGGATCAGATTTCATTGAAATGGACCCACCCCCTGGCACTTCTATGGCTACACGATATATGGAATTTGTATATGCATGGTATACATCAATATTTGACTGGCACAACAAGACTATAAATACTACATTTTACACTGAAGGTGCTTATAAATCTCATTCAAATAACTCCAAGGACTCAGTCCATCCACTAGAGGCAAACAGACAGATCTTCACAAATTCAACTTGAAGGCCAATCCTTTCCAATCCCTATATAGGGCCATCAGATTTAATCACAAGAGCTGGAATAACAGACCTCCAAAGAGTTTTCCTCCATATTACTCCGCCAGGTTTCATCCCCATTTATTCACTTTAGTTCAGACCAAGTCAGGGGTTTTTTCCCCCCTGTTTGAGAAAAAGCTTATTTTCTTCCTAGCCTACATTCATTTTATTTCCTTCACTGTGTCAGATTACTATGTGGTATTCACAAGGGGAAAGCGAGCATCCGAGGCAGAATCAATCTTTCAAAGCCATTATATTCCAGTGGATTTAAAAATTATGCAAAACAGGTTTCTCCCAGCTTCTAATTTAGACTTATGCTCCTAACATGCAAATCCTCAGTAGAAATGTATGAATGCATAGGCAGCCCGTTCAAGTGTAGTGAATACTTCCAATACTGATAGGAGTTAATTTACTTAATACCCCACCTGGGATGATCTAACTTCTTTTTTCTAACCCTAACTGTGCCCTTAAGAGAAGATTCATTGAATCTCACCATATAACTTTAATGTTGCAGTTTTTCTTCCTAGTTAAGGCAAGCTTGATCAGCCAAGACGTCAACATAGTGGTTTTTCCAACCCACCAAGATTTCAGTTTAAAAAAATATTTTTAAATTAAACCCAGTCATTTGGAAATGAGATGGAAACATCTCATATTTTAAGACTCACTCAGATGATGTGGGTACATGAGGAAGAAGGTTTGGTGCATGAAAACCTAGCATTACTGCATTTGAAAAGATGTCTGCTCATGCGCTACATTTCCCATAAGACAATTATGTATGTAAGTCCTCAACCTATAACTGCAATTGAAACCAAAATGTATGTTGCTAAGAAATTCGTTTAGTGACTTTTGCCCCATTTTATGACTTTTCTCGCCAGATTTGTTAAGCAAATCACTGCAGTTGTTAAATTAGTCACGTCTTGATTATTGCAATTTGCTCTACATGGAACACTTGAAAAGTGTTCGCAGACTGCCGTTAGTCCAGAACGCGGCCACATGAGCTATTGTCATTCTCCCATTATTATATCTACAACCTCCGTATTTCATTGTCCATGGTGAGTGAAAAATTGTACTCTCAATGCATCTGCTACCCATTGGAAAAAGCTATTACTGAGCAAAATGTTTAAACCTACTTTTTCAGCCTTTTCCTGTAGTCTGGCCGAGATTAGGAAAGAAAACAGCATTTTCTCAATGGTAGATTGCATACTTTACAGACAGATTATCATTTCTCAGAGCCTGGAATCTTAACAACCTGCTGTCAGATAAGATAATATAGACCCAGATAAGAGGTCAGGGAGGCATCTTAAAAGGAGGGAAAGGATGGAAGCAATATAACACCAACACAATGGAAGTTCTGAACTTTTTCTTTACGCATCATGATGTTGCATGCAGATTTAGAAGGCATGGGACATGCACAATGATAATGTATGATGGCTTTCATTAAAACCCACCACTGGGACATTGTGTCTTGAAGATACCTCTGTAAAAAAAAAAAAACCCAGGAAACTGTATTACCAGCTTTATGAGTTATGGAATTTTGACAGCAAGTTTGGGAGTATGTCACATATCTACCTGCTTGAAGGTAGGTTTTCCATTTCCAAAATGATTGATAGGACAAGATACTAATAACTAATAATTGATAGGGATACTAATAATTAAAGATCTAAGTGCCAAAGCCCACTGTAACAACATCGCTAAGAAGGCCTCGAGAGTTGTTAATCTAATTCTACATAGCTTCTGCTCTGGAAATCTCACATTACTTACCAGAGCTTACAAAACTTTCGCCAGACCCATCCTCGAATAAAGCTCATCTGTATGGAACCCATATCGCATCTCAGACATTAACACCCTTGAAAATGTTCAAAGATACTTCACCAGAAGAGCCCTTCACTCCTCCACTCGAAACAGACTACCCTACGAAACTAGACTTACAATCCTGCATCTTGAAAGCTTAGAACTACGACGCCTTAAACATGATCTAAGTATTGCCCACAAGATTGTATGCTGCAATGTCCTGCCTGTCAACGACTACTTCAGCTTCAACCACAACAGCACAAGAGCACAGATCAGATTCAAGCTTAATATTAACCACTTCAAAGTTGACTGTAAAAAATATGGCTTTAGTAATCAAGTTGTCGAAGCATGGAACGTATTACCGGACTCAGTAGTATCTTTCCCTAACCACAACATTCTACCCTTAGACTATCCACGGTTGACCTCTCCAGATTCCTAAGAGGTCAGTAAGGGGCCTTCCGTCCCCTGTCCTATTGTCTCTCCTATATCTCGTATTTCTTCTCTACTATATCCTCTATAACCTTCATTGTGTATTATTGTGCATTGGACAAAATAAACAAATAAAAAATGATCAGATGCTAAACACCCAAAATGAAGAAAAAAAAATCCAATCACAAAATAAATACAAATCGAAACCCTCAGTTTTCCCCTCCTCTTTTCTGAGCAATGCCCATTTTTTACAAAGCATGCCACCTTCAATCATTGTGCCTAAGAATGTCCAGCAGTGCTACCTGAAGCCAAAAACACATTCTTTTAACACAAGGGATACCAGGCTCTGGCAGTGTGCTTTGAAATATCCCTGCTACCCATTTTAATTTGCTTTTAATTAAAAGAGTATGAAAAGAATCATGTGGCCTGGCTGGTGCCAAAGGAGGTATCTACAAGCACATTAGTATCCATGGGGACCCAAGGGCAATCTTTCATTTAGATGGACCAACCTGGCCAGATGTTCAACTCTACCCTGCCAATTTGAGATCCATCGTGGAAGGGAAAAAGCAAGATCTAAATAAAGCTGCCTTTGCCTCTGCAAAGTGCTGTATGAAATAAGAAGGAGGAAGAATAGCTTGGCTTACACTGAAGTGTTTCTCAAATAGTGGGGCGCCCCCCCCCCGGGGGGGCATGGAACATAGAACACTGATGGCAGAAAAAGACCTCATGGTCCATCTAGTCTGCCCTTATACTATTTCCTGTATTTTTATCTTAGGATGGATATATGTTTATCCCAGGCATGTTTAAATTCAGTTACTGTGGATTTACCAACCACATCTGCTGGAAGTTTGTTCCAAGGAACTACTACTCTTTCGGTAAAATAATATTTTCTCATGTTGCTTTTGATCTTTCCCCCAACTAACTTCAGATTGTGTCCCCTTGTTCTTATGTTCACTTTCCTATTAAAAACACTTCCCTCCTGACCCCTATTCAACCCTTTAACATATTTAAATGTTTCAATCATGTCCCCCCTTTTCCTTCTGTCCTCCAGACTATACAGATTGAGTTCATTAAGTCTTTCCTGATACGTTTTATGCTTAAGACCTTCCACCATTCTTGTAGCCCATCTTTGGACCCGTTCAATTTTGTCAATATCTTTTTGTAGGCGAGGTCTCCAGAACTGAACACAATATTCCAAATGTGGTCTCACCAGCGCTCTATATAGCAGGATCACAATCTCCCTCTTCCTGCTTATTATGCCTCTAGCTATGCAGCCAAACATCCTACTTGCTTTTCCTACCGCCCGACCACATTGCTCACCCATTTTGAGACTGTCAGAAATCACTACCCCTAAATCCTTCTCTTCTGAAGTTTTTGCTAACACAGAACTGCCAATACAATACTCAGATTGAAGATTTCTTAATAAACATGAAATGTTTATTTCTTCCTAGGGAGGGCATAACAGAAAATAATTGAGAAACACTGGCTTACAGACACCACATTGTAGCATCAAAGTTGTTTCTGGACAGGCAAAAAGCCACCAGCCAATTTTTTTTTCCATGTAGCAGCCTATTAGGCATTGACCTAGAGCGTTTCATCTGAACAAGAGGGAGGAAAATTGGCCTCATTGTTAACATAATCTCTGGCCTTTCCCCAAACAGAAGGTGTGATGCACCGCGATGCATTTTTATATACTCGGCGGGAAAAGAAAAGAAACCCGGCAAAGCCATTACATTGCACTGAATAGAGGTGGAGGGGTTTTTTTTCCCCCTATTGCAACAGACCACAGCAGATTCAATAGGAATGTCAATCCCAAGGGAACGAGCTTAGTGCCTTATTCATGTAATAGACTGGCTCTTTATTATCTATTATTCATTTGCAAGGTGAAATTGGAGGAGAGAAAGAATGTGCCAGATCCTGTGTTCAACCCTGGTGTTTAGCAGAGGAAGAGAAGAGTTTTAAAGCAAGCTCGGATGAACAAATGAGGTACGAGCAGCCAAAGCTTCACAGCTCTCATTGGACAACGCTTGACATAATGTGGGTTGTCCTCAGAGGATCAGTTAACTGAAGATAGATTAAAGTTTTATTAGCCTCCACTCTACACAGCGTGTTCATAAAAAAAAAAAGAGAGAGAGAGAGCAATAGTATATGATTTTTTAAAAACTTCCATTCATAGTATAGCGGGGATATAACCGTTGCTTGCATAGGGGCACGTAGGTACTGTCTTAAGGAACCTATCATAGATACAGGTAAATGGGCCACAATAGGTTCATTCCATTCATATTTCTGTTTTAGTGGCATATTTCAAATCTGCTAGATACTGGCAATTATAATTCTGCTTCCTTTTCAAAATGAACTCAATTTAAGATTTAATGAAAAGGAGGACTGGGGGTGACATGATAGTAGTTTTCCAATATCTCTTCTCTTCTCTTCTCTTCTCCTCTCCTCTCCTCTCCTCTGCCCTGTCCTTCCCTTCCCTATTTTAAACAACCTATCATAGATACAGGTAAATGGCCCACAGTAGGTTCATTCCATTCATATTTCTGTTTTAGTGGCATATTTCAAATCTGCTAGATACTGGTAATTATAATTCTGTTTCCTTTTCAAAATGAACTCAGTTTAAGATTTAATGAAAAGGAGGATTGGGGGTGACATGATAGTGGTTTTCCAATATCTCTTCTCTTCTCCTCTCCTCTCCTCTCCACTCCTCTCCTCTCCTCTCCTCTCCACTCCTCTCCTATCCACTCCTCTCCTCTCCTCTGCCCTGTCCTGTCCTTCCCTGCCTTAAACAACCTATCATAGATACAGGTAAATGGGCCACAGTAGGTTCATTCCGTTCATATTTCAAATCTGGAATACTTTTTCTGACAATTACAAGAGAGCGGGGGGAGGGGGATAAATCCCCAGGATAGATACTGGCAATTACAATTCTGCTTCCTTTTCAAAATGAACTCAGTTTAAGATTTAATGAAACAGAGGACTAGGGGGTGTCATGATAGTGTTTCAATACCTAAAGGGCTGCCACAAAGAAGACAGGGTTCAACCTATTCTCCAAAACACTTGAAGCAGTGAAGGGCTGCAAAAAAAATTTACGACCACACTGTGGGTGGGCTTATTTTGTGGGTGTGGCTTGCCAGCCATGTGACCAGGTGGGAGTGGCTTGACGATCATGTGACTAGGGGGGTGGCTTAAAGGTCATGTGACTGGCTTAAAGGCAGCCAACTTGACATCACTCACATCAAGGGTTAGAGTTAGTGGGCCTCTCCTTGCCTCAAAGAGATACAATTTCCCCATCTATTTACTATTACTGAACATCCAAAATATACTATTTAATTCTATGTATATATGCCATATGTGTACATACATATTTTATTTATTTATTTATTTATTAGATTTGTATGCCGCCCCTCTTCGGAGACTTGGGGCAGCTATATTACACACAGGCACAGAAAAATATGCATTATCTACTATATAAACTGAATGTGTATGTACACACACATACACACATGCAAAGCTCTTCTAAAATTATACACATTCAACCTCATTTACTGTGATAGGAAAAACATACCCAAAGCCCAGAAGGGAGAAAAAGAACTGGTTCTGTGTACCTGCCCAAACGTTTTCTACTGGTTCTGCGTACCTGACAGTACCCCTAGGAGCCCATCACTGGTTCATTCCATTCATATTTCTGTTTTAGTAGCATATTTCAAATACGGAATACTTTTTCTGACAATTAAAAGAGAGCAGGGGGAATCCCCAGGATAGATACTGGCAATTACAATTCTCCTTCCTTTTCAAAATGAACTCAGTTTAAGATTTAATGAAAAGAAGGACTAGGGGGTGACATGATGGTAGCATTCCAATATCTTTTAGATATTGGAATGCTACAAAAAGATATTGACAAAATTGAAGGGGTCCAAAGACGGGCTACAAGAATGGTGGAAGGTCTTAAGCATAAAACTTACCAGGAAAGACTTAATGAACTCAATCTGTATAGTCTGGAGGACAGAAGGGAAAGGAGCAACATGATCAAAATATTTAAATATGTTAAAGAGTTAAATAAGGTTCAGGAGGGAAGTGTTTTTAATAGGAAAGTGAACCCAGAAACATTGGGGTGACATTTTGAGGTTAGTTGGGGGAAAGATCAGAAGCAGCATGAGAAAATATTATTTTACTGAAAGTGTAGTAGATGCTTGGAACAAACTTCCAGCAGAAGTGGTTGGTAAATCCTCAATAACTGAATTTAAACATGCCTGGGATAAAGATGTATCCATCCTTAGATAAAATACAGGAAATAGTATAAGGGCAGACTAGGTGGACCATGAGGTCTTTTTCTGCCCTCAATCTACTATGTTTCTTTCAAAAAGGCTGCCACAAAGAAGAGATTTGGGGGATGGGGTGAACCTATTCCCCAAAGCACCTGAAGGCAGGATAAGAAACTGCTTTTTTTTCTGCAGTGGCTGTCATGTTGGTTCAAGAAAAAGATGGAACCAAAATGTCATTCATCGGAAAACAAACCAATAAACACTTTTCATAATCTGGTTATGAGTTGCCTGTGTTCCACATCTCAAAATAGAAAATCAGTCCCATTAACAAATGTTTCGCTATAAAGATCTTCCAGCAATCCAGTGCTCTGTAATTTTATAATGGGTAATAAAACGGTAATAACGAAAATGAATGAAGTTCAATGAGTTCAGAACCTCTTTTATCTTATTTATTTGATTTTTTTTTATCCGACTCTAATCTCACGAGTCTCCGGCGGCTAGAGTATCGCAGTAAAAACAACAGAATTAAAACAACACATAATCCAAATGGCAAAAAATAAAAGTGAAGTAGGAGAGCACAATAATAAGAACAACTCCAAGAGCAGTAATGCTGCTGAAAGTTCCTTTTTTTAAAAAAAGCTCCAGATTTTTTAATAACTTCTTAAAAGCTACCAGGAGGAGGCCAATCTAATCTCAGCAGGGAGGTCCGTTCTACAGCATCAGTGCTGCTTCTTCATAGAAACATAGAAGTCTGACGGCAGAAAAAGACCCCATGGTCCATCTAGTCTGCCCTTATACTATTTTCTGTATTTTATCTTAGGATGGATATATGTTTATCCCAGGCATGTTTAAATTCAGTTACTGTGGATTTATCTACCACATCTGCTGGAAGTTTGTTCCAAGGATCTACTACTCTTTCAGTAAAATAATATTTTCTCATGTTGCTTTTGATCTTTCCCCCAACTAACCTCAGATTGTGTCCCCTTGTTCTTGTGTTCACTTTCCTATTAAAAACACTTCCCTCCTGGACCTTATTTAACCCTTTAATATATTTAAATGTTTCGATCATGTCCCCCCTTTTCCTTCTGTCCTCCAGACTATACAGATTGAGTTCATTAAGCAGCATCTTCTAGCTTTGGCTCTGTTGACATCACAAAAGTGTGGGACACAGGGAGCTATTCTCTCATCCGAATGTTACAGGGTCAGGATAATACATTGCCAAGGAAGATTGCACAATCTTTGGGTGCATCTTATGATCGTCCTACCTTCTAAGTACAGTGGCACCTCTACTTAAGAACTTAATTCGTTCAGTGACCAGGTTCTTAAGTAGAAAGGTTTGTAACTAGAAGCAATTTTTCCCATAGGAATCAATGTAAAAGCAAATAATGCGTGCAAACCCATTAGGGAAGAAACAACAGAGTCAGGTAGTGAATTCCAGGCGTTGATAACTCTATTGCTGAAGTCATATGTTCTGCAGTCTAGTTTGGAGCGGTTTAAATTTAGTTTGAGTCCATTACGTGCTCGTGTGTTGTTGCTGTTGAAGGCGAAGTAGTCACAAGCAGGAAGGATATTTTGGTATATGATTTTGTGAACTATGGCAAAGAAAGGCCTTGTTTAGCAACCAAAATTCCGGCCCCAATTGTGATCGCAAATCAAGAACTACTTGTATTGCAGATTAATTCAGTTCTGAGTGTAGAACAATGGTAGCAGCTGACACCAGCCAGTATTCTGGATGCTCCTTACAATAAAAATACAGGCATTAGACTGAGAAAGCCGTGTCTCTGCCTTCTCACAGCTGTGCCTAGGGGAAAGATGGACAGGTAATTTCCTGTCGCCTTGTTCCCAAGCAAAGCATTCAAAGATGTTTATGAAAATATAATTTTGGGGTGGGGAGGGAAACGGTTTTCCGATGAAGACAGATTGGATTTGAAAGGGAGGGAGGGAGGGAGGGAATCCGACTCTTGCGCAGGAAGTTGAATATGTACATCCATAATAAGCCTGCCAAAAAGAAAAGAAAATAAAGTACATAAGGAGTACAGAAAGAAACAAGACTGAGCTCTGATCGTCAGCACCTTAGAGAGCTGGTTGTGCCGTTGTGCTAGTTTCCTTCGGTGCATTCGCTTGCACGCTCACTTCCTCAAACACATGAAGTAGAAGCATCAACAGGCTAGCAAATTCCATTAATTATGGAATGACGATGAAACATGCTTGGATAGGATAGATTACAGATAACAAAAAAATGGTTTTCTTAATGTCTGTTTAGTTATGAAAAATGAGCCATGCTAATTTGATTAAGAAAAAATTGTATAAATAAATTGTAACTAGCTTTGATATTTTAATTTTTACCATTAATGTAATGCACTAGTAACAATTAATAATAGATTAGTGGAGTTGAATGAATTTGAAAGTATTTAAGCCAATGATATGAAGTACAGTGTTCCCTCGATTTTGGTGGGTGATGCGTTCCGGGACCGCCCACAAAAGTCGAATTTCCGCGAAGTAGAGATGCGGAAGTAAATACACTATTTTTGGCTATGAACAGTATCACAAGCCTTCCCTTAACACTTTAAGCCCCTAAATTGCAATTTCCCATTCCCTTAACAACCATTTAAATTATTATTCACCATGTTTATTTATTAAAGTTTATTTAAAAAAAAATATTTATTAAAGGCAGATGAAAGTTTGACAATGACATATGACGTCATAGGGCGGGAAAAACCGTGGTATAGGGAAAAAAACCGCGAAGTATTTTTTAATTAATATATTTGAAAAACCGTGGTGTAGACTTTTCCGCAAAGTTCGAACCCGCGAAAATCGAGGGAACACTGTACTGCAAAGACTTAGAAAGACATAATAAATAAATAAATAAATAAATAAATAAATAAATAAATAAATAAATAAATAAATAAATAAATAAGATAATATTTACAAATCTTCGCATGGTATCCTCTGAGGAGCAGAATTCATCTCTGATAGGCCACTATTTCTTCAACTCCTTCTTCATGTCTCGCTCTGTAAAGCTTCTACCCATTGATTCTTGTCCTACCTTTGGGAGTTAAAGAGAAAACATTCAGGTCTTTTTCCCAGTGATAACCCTTTAAATATTTGAAGACCACTATGATGCAGACCAATCAGTCCAATCAGCAGTTTTTTAAAAAGTGGGTAACGCATGGCTTTGTGGTGTAAGTGATGAAGAGAAAGCTATCTCAGATTATTTTAAACTAAAAATCCTACATTCCAGGCGATGGGATGGGATGGAATGGAATGGAATAGAATAGAATAGAATGACAGAAATAGAGATAAATTACAGCCCGCGTGGACCATAATAAATCATTTCTGGGAGTCGATGGATTAAAAGAAAGAACCTGCTTTCAAACGAAGTTTCTTTTATTACAAAAATAAGAAAATATAAGGAATGCCTTAAGAGGCATATGAGATGCGTCTTACATCGTGGCAGCTAACAGAGAATGTAAAAGACAATATGGAGAATCTCAACAAGACGGAAATGATACATGAATGATGTGGCAGGATTTTACATCATAATAGGAGGAGCTAATAAAACACACACTGTTAACTATTTAATTACTGAATAACTCTGAATGTCTCTGAATGTCTCTGGGGCTGTCAATACTCAGCGTGACATAGAATAGAATAGAATAGAATAGAATAGAATTTCATTGGCCAATTGTGATTGGACACACAGAGAATTTGTCTTTGGTGCACATGCTCTCAATGTACATAAAAGAAAAAATACATTTGTCAAGAATCACGAGGTACAACACTTAATGATTGTCATAGGGTACAAATAAGCAACCAGGAAGCAATCAATATTAATAGAAATCATAAGGATCCAAAATATCTTTAAAAAGTATAGGGAAGAAACCTAGGAAAGGGATAGAAAATCTTAATGGGATGCAAGCCAACTGTGATCCTCCATTCCATATATATTGTAGCTGCAGAGAAAAACCTAGAGAGAGAATTCACTTCTAACTTATATCTTTGAATTCATCTCTATCTTTTAAAATCAGTCCTTAATCTGTCAAACATAATCTTGTAAATGTTTTTGTGTTCTGTTTTCTTTTTCTTTCTATTTTCTCTTTCAAAGGCAGCTCAAAATCTCCACATTCTTGTTTTTCTTTGGGTTTTTTAAAATACTGACCCTAAATGCTGTTTTGGGGTTCACTGTTTGCCTAAATTTGTCACAGATTTTTCTAATCATTTTTGTGTACCTGGTTCCTTTTTAAAACTTTATACTATGTGTATTTCCTAATGGATTTACCTTTAACATTGTAGGTGACTCATAATTCAAAGTATGCATTATTATTTTTGGAAACTTATGACTTTTTTTAACTTGATGCCTTCCAGCTGTATTGGAGCATCAGAATGCAAAATTTCCAGTCCGATGATGACTAGTGATTCTGGAGCATATTTAAAAACGACCAATTTGTAAAAGGCTGGAAAACTCTGTTCTCAGAACTCAGGATTATCTAGTGAAATTGACTGATGATAATGAACTTGTCTGACAATTGCTTCAGACAGCATGACATTGAATCTTACTGCGGCACTCAAACTGCCAATAGAAAATGGGTATAACATAGTTTTACATTTTGTAAACTTCCAAAGTAATCACGTTAGCTACTAAAAAGTTAAAGCTGGATCACGGTTTCAAGGCTGCTTTGGAGTAATCAAATTGGGGTGGTCTTACTCTGAATGTAGCTTTTTTTTAGAAACATAGAAACATAGAAGACTGACGGCAGAAAAAGACCTCATGGTCCATCTAGTCTGCCCTTTTACTATTTACAATGGATATATGTTTATCCCAGGCATGTAAAGTTACTGTGGATTTACCAACCACGTCTCCTGGAAGTTTGTTCCAAGGATCTACTATTCTTTCAGTAAAATAATATTTTCTCATGTTGCTTTTGATCTTTCCCCCAACTAACTTCAGATTGTGTCCCCTTGTTCTTGTGTTCACTTTCCTATTAAAAACAGTTCCCTCCTGACCCCTATTCAACCCTTTAACATATTTAAATGTTTCGATCATGTCCCCCCTTTTCCTTCTGTCCTCCAGACTATACAGTTTGAGTTCATTAAGTCTTTCCTGATACGTTTTATGCTTAAGACCTTCCACCATTCTTGTAGCCCGTCTTTTTCAGCCCTAACTAGCTGCTAATATTCTTCCCAGCTCTTACTTTGTAGGGCTCTTTCATTGTTTCTCTCTACAAAGAATGTTTTCCAAGCCCTAAGTCTTTGCAGGGTTTTTTTTCATTGCTCTAACTTGCTCCAAATGTTTCTTTTCAGCTCTAACCAGGTGCTAACGTTGTTCCCAACTTTTACCAGCTTTCAAGCTCTTTCATTGTTACTCTCTGCGAAGAATGTTTTCCAAGCCTAAATCTTTGCAGGGTTTTTTTTCATTGCTCTATTTGCTCTTAATGTTTCTTTCCAGGTGCTTATGATGTTCCCAGCTTTTACTGGCTTGCAAGCTCTTTCATTGATATTCTCTCCAAATAAGTTTTTTTTAAAGCCCTAACCAGGGGATAAAATAATGTGCTGAAGCTGACCAGACTAAGGATGCTAGCCAGATGAATATCTGTTAAGCAGATAGTTTTCCTTAATTTCCATGCCGCCCTGAGTCTATGGAGAAGGGCGACATGGAAATCCAAACAAACAAACAAATCTAGTTGTGCTGGCTACATGACCACAGAAATGTCTTTGAACAATGTTGATATCTCATATTCCTAATTAAACATGTTTGCCTTCCTTCCTCACTCCATCTTCTGCTTTGGTTTTGTCCGCAGTGCTCCCCTGCTTCCCTGCCTGTTAGATTTTTCAGATATTTGGACTTGTTTACCAGCTTATTCTTCTTGCTTATGTAAGGGAGCATTTAGCTCTATGGACATCACATTGATGAAAGCATCAATATGTTTAGAAGTGTCAATGTGTTCAAAATGATGAGATACTAAAAAATCACAGGATTTAGATAATTGTTAGCTGCTATCGAATCGAGCCCTGAAAGATTAGAAGACATTTTCTTTTAATTACTTTCTCACAAGCAAACAGTGAAAAACAAAACAAAACAGAAAAATGGGGGGGGGGGGCAGAGATAGGCTTCTGGAGTTTCCTTCCTTCCTTCCCTTTCTTTCTTTCTTTCTTCCTTCCTTCCCTTTCTTCCTTCCTGCCTTCCTTCCCTTTCTTTCTTCCTTCCTTCCTTCCCTTTCTTTCTTTCTTCCTTCCTTTCTTTCTTTCTTCCTTCCTTCCTTCTTTCCTTCCTTCCTTTCTTTCTTCCTTTTTTCCTTCCTTCCTTCCTTCCTTCCTTCCTTTCTTTCTTTCTTTCTTTCTTCCTTCTTTCCTTCCTTTCTTCCTTCCTTCCTTCCTTCTTTCCTTCCTTCCTTCCTTTCTTTCTTCCTTCTTTCCTTCCTTCCTTCCTCCCTCCCTCCCTTACTTCCTTCTTTCTTTCCTTCCTTCCTTTCTTCTTTCTTTCTTCTTTCTTTCTTTCCTTCCTTCCTTCCTCCCTCCCTCCCTTCCTCTTTTTCCCGCTGTACCTCTCAGTTCTCCTATATTGAGTCAGGTCTGGTAAAGGGGGGAAAACTGAAGTGAATATAGCATTTGGAAATAACTGTAAACATATTTGTGAACAACTGTCATTTGACATTTTTGTTGGCAATGACAAAATATATAAATCACCCTAATCGCATGCAAATAATATGCCGCCTCCTTACTCGATGATATTTTCCCTGCTGGCCTTGTCTTCTCATTCAGTTGCCCATATCTGTTTGAGGTTTTAATTCTAGGCCTGTCAAACAATGAAAATAATAATACATTTGTGCTGATGAACCATTTGTCTTTTTAACACATGTATTGGATTAATCAAAATTGAACTGAATATAAATATAGCCTAAATCAGGCCATGGATCGCCTTCAGCATTCTTTCTTTCTTTTTTTCTAAAGTGAGATAAATAGTCTAATAAACAAAATGGTGAAAAGAAAGGATCAGGGTTTATCCCTTTAATTGTTCTTTGCAGGTGTGTGCATTTCTTTCTCATTTTAAAAATCAATTATACTTCATTAAAATTATATGTACATAAACACACACATCAGCAATAGGTTTGGACCGGTTCTTAGCATTGGTAGCACTCCACCCATTCACCTTGGACACTTCTGTGCATGTGCAGAGGCAGCACATATGAACCAGTGCCAAATTATTTAGAACACACCACTGACACACACATATTGTATTTTTCAGAGTATAAGACACACCTTTTTTCTCCCTAAAAGAGGCTGAAAATTTGGGTGTGTCTTATACTCTTCCCAGCTCTTACCTTGCAGGTTCTTTCATTGTTACTCTCTGTGAATAATGTTTTCCAAGCCCTAAGTTTTTGCAGGGCTTTTTCTTCATTGCTTTAACTTGCTCTGCATTATTACTACTACTACTACTACTACTACTACTACTATTATTATTATTATTATTATTATTATTATTATTTATTAGATTTGTATGCCGCCCCTCTCCACAGACTCGGGGCGGCTCACAACAGTGATAAAGAACAATATGTATTGACAAATCTAATAATTTAAAATCTAAAATAGCAATTGTACATTTAAAAAAATCTAAAAACAAGGAACCCCAATATAAAAAACATACATACAGTCATATCATGCACTAAAACTACATAGGCAGGGGGAGATGTCTCAGTTCTCCCATGCTTGACAACAGAGGTGGGTTTTGAGGAGTTTACGAAAGGTAAGGATGGTAGGAGCAGTTCTAATCTCTGGAGGGAGCTGATTCCAGATGGCCGGAGCTGCCACAGAGAAGGCTCTTCCCCTGGGTCCCACCAGATGACATTGTTTAGTCGACGGGACCCAGAGAAGGCCAACTCTGTGGGACCTGACTGGTCGCTGGGATTCGTGCGGCAGAAGGCGGTCTCGCAGGTATCCTGGTGGGGTGCCATGAAGGGCTTTATAGGTAATAACCAACACTTTGAATTGTGATCGGAAACTGATCAGCAACCAGTGCAGACTGCGGAGTGTTGGAGTAACATGAGCATATTTGAATGTTTCTTTCTAGCCCTAACCAGGTGCTAATGATGTTCCCAGCTTGCAAGCTCCTTCATTATTACTCTTTGCAAAGAATGTTTTCCAAACCCTGTCTTTGTAGATTTAGTTTCATTGCTCTACTTGCTCCAAATGTTTCTTTCCAGTCCTAACCAGGTGCTAACTAATTTCCCAGCTCTTACCGGCTTGCAGGCTCATTGTTACTCTCTCCGAATTAGTTTTTTTTAAAAGGCCGAATTAGTTTTTTTTTAAAGGCCCTAACCAGGGGATAAAATAAGGTGCTGAAGCTGACCAGACTAAAGAGCTAGCCAGATAAGTATCTGGTCAGTAAATCGTTTCCATATTTTCCTCCCCAAAAACTAAGGTGCATCTTATACTCCAGTGCATCTTTATACAGTACATATCCAAAAAAAGAATAATAGAGAGGTAAAAATTTTCAAAGGAGAAAATGAAAATAAACAGAAGTAACTTCCAACTGTCTTTGATGGCTACAAATCTAAAATACAAAAAAAATATTTTTATAAATATGAACAACTCTGAATAATTGAATCCCAAAATAACAGAATTGGAAGTGACTTTGGAGCTCTTCTACTCCTATCAAGTAATATAACATTTGTTTCAATCTTAAGGGGGAAAAAAACCCAAACAGTTTCCGTGTGCATTTCAAGATTCTAATCTTTGTGCTCAAGCAAGAAAGAGGAAGATAAGAATTCTTATGGAACAGTTATACATGTGATTAGGAGGGCTTAGAACATGACATATATAAATAGTAGCAGAATGGGGATAAAGTTGTAAGTTACTGCTTGCTGTTATCCTCAATTTTCTTTCCACATTCTGCGGCTCCTACGGTCTGACGTTATTGAGTTTGGAGTTAAAAACAAATATGTTGAAAGGATTCATGGAAATGGCATTAAGATCTTGGATATAAACCTTTGAAAATCAATATATTTTGCCAGGTGATGCTATTGTATTGCATAATTCTGAGAACTTTAGCAGAAAGCCATGCTATATTTGCAAAGTGATTCATATCTTGGAAAGAAACCCACCGGGTGTTCATAAATTCATCCTACAGATCATTCAGTGGTCTTATCTTCATACTGGATGTTTACCTGAAGTTCATTTGATAAAATGATGGACACAGGGGTTACAAATACAAATAGTTTAGCCTGCTGATATACTTCAGCTTGAAGTTAGTAGGGGGAAAGATCAAAAGCAACATGAGAAAATATTATTTTACTGAAAGAGTAGTAGATCCTTGGAACAAACTTCCAGCAGACGTGGTAGATAAATCCACAGTAACTGAATTTAAACATGCCTGGGATAAACATATATCCATCCTAAAATTCCTTTTAGGCTCCAAATTGAAAAAGCATATCCTTTTGAAAGTCAGCATCATTGAATTTTAGAAGTCTGGATATTCTGAATTGTTACAAATGAATGTACAGTGGTACCTCTACCTAAGAACGCCTCTACTTCTGAATTTCTTTTGCCTCTTCTTAAGAACCATTTTCTTCTTACAAACCTGAGCCTCCAAAACTGTAACCAGGAAAAGCAGTGAGAAGCCTCTGGGGCCTCTCTAGGAATCTCCTGGGAGGAAACAGGACTGGAAAAGGCAGGGAGAAGCCTCTGTGGGGCCTCTCTAGGAATCTCCTGGGAGGAAACAGGGCCTCTACCCTCCCTGTGTTTTCCCCAATCGCACACATTATTTGCTTTTACATTGATTCCTATGGGAAAAATTGCTTCTCCTTACAAACTTTTCTACTTAAGAACCTGGTCACAGAACGAACTAAGTTCATAAGTAGAGGTATCACTGTATTAGAGACAAAAAGGGAGATTCCTAAATTGAAATAACAATAACACCTTTCTGAACCGCCTTCAGCATGCTCAGAAGACACTTGGCTCTGTGATGTGTCTTTTTTACTTACCACGATAATGGGAAATGGTCAAAAGTGTTGCTCATTATTTCACATCACCAGGGAAAATGAAGACACAATAGAAATTCAGGACATTCATTCTCGGGTTATTATATTCAAATTGATTCAGTATTTTGTGTTGCTATCTTGGGAGGTGAGGGTGAAGAAGAAAAGTCCATCGTTTTCTCAGAATGAGCAACACTACCATTATTACCTGGAGCGAAAATAAACGTTAATATAATTCCATCTAAGTTGTTTTACAATGTCAGGTGTACTTTACATTTCAAATCGCACACGAGTTAAGATTAATCATTTTACTGTCTGAAGCTGGAGTTGAACAAGAAGAAATTTGGATTCGTTTTATCCAGTACATTAAGTTTGTCTATAATTTCAGTCTTCACCCATAATACGTGAGATAAGATATTTTGCTTTATCATGAGACAGGTTGACAATATATTTTTTTCCTCGTGACTCTGTTCTATTCACTTGGCAAAAAGCATGCCTAATTTGATTTTAGAGAGCTTTAGCTCAATCTTAATTTTTATTTTTTTTTCTCACAGGGGAAGGAACACACTCTTTAGTAAATAATAAAGGGTTAAATAAGGTTCAGGGGGGAAGTGTTTTTAATAGGAAAGTGAACAAAATTGAATGGGTCCAAAGACGGGCTACAAGAATGGTGGAAGGTCTTAAGCATGAAACGTATCAGGAAAGACTTAATGAACCTAATCTGTATAGTCTGGAGGACAGAAGGAAAAGGGGGGACATGATCAAAACATTTAAATATGTTAAAGGGTTAAATAAGGTTCAGGAGGGAAGTGTTTTTAATAGGAAAGTGAACACAAGAACAAGGGGACACAATCTGAAGTTAGTTGGGGGAAAGATCAAAAGCAACATGAGGAAATATTATTTCACTGAAAGAGTAGTAGATCCTTGGAACAAACTTCCAGCAGACGTGGTTGGTAAATCCACAGTACCTGAATTTAAACATGCCTGGGATAAACATATATCCATTGTAAGATAAAATACAGGAAATAGTATAAGGCCAGACTAGATGGACCATGAGGTCTTTTTCTGCCGTCATTCTTCTATTTATTTATTTTATTTATTTATTTATTTATTTATTTTGTCCAATACACAATTAGGGTTTTAGTGGGTATATATCAATATACACATAGTAAAATACATGTTGAAGGTTATAGAGGAGATACTCATAGTAAAATATATCTAAGAAATAAAAGAAAAGAAGATATAGGAATAGAGGAAAGGTATAGGAGATATAGGAGAGCAATAGGACAGGGGACGGAAGGCACTCTAGTGCACTTATTGACCTTTTAGGAATCTGGATAGGTCAACCGTAGATAATCTAAGGGTAAAGTGTTGGGGGTTTGGGGATGACACTATGGAGTCCTGTAATGAGTTCCACACTTCGACAACTCGGTTACTGAAGTCATATTTTTTACACTCAAGTTTGGAGCGGTTAATATTAAGTTTAAATCTGTTGTGTGCTCTTGTGTTGTTGTGGTTGAAGCTGAAGTAGTCACCGACAGGCAGGATGTTGCAGCACATGATCTTGTGGGCAATACTTAGATCTTGTTTAAGGCGTCTTAGTTCTAAACTTTCTAGGCCCAGGATTGAAAGTCTAGTCTCATAGGGTATTCTATTTCGAGTGGAGGAGTGAAGGGCTCTTCTGGTGAAGTATATTTGGACATTTTCAAGGGTGTTAATGTCTGAGATGCGATATGGGTTCCAAACAGATGAGCTGTATTCGAGGATGGGTCTGGCCAAAGTTTTGTAAGCTCTGGTAAGTAGTGTGAGATTGCCAGAGCAGAAGCTATGTAGGATTAGTTTTACAACTCTTGAAGCCTTCTTGGCTATATTGTTGCAGTGGGCTTTGGCACTTAAATCTTTTGTTATTAGTATACCAAGGTCTTTAACCGAGTGGGGATTATCTGTGATAATTTGATTATTCAGTTCGTATTTGGAGTTCAGATTCTTCTTCCCAATGTGTAGGACAGAGCATTTGCTAGTTGAGATTTGGAGTTGCCATGTGTTAGACCACTCAGAAACAGCGTCAAGGTCTTTTTGGAGAGCAGTTGTGTTATTGGTGGTGTTGAATGTTTCTATGTTTCTATGTTTCTATAATAGGAGTAATATTTAGCACTTCTAGGCTTTTTCAGCTTCTAAGCACCTGATTTCAAATCAGCAGCTCTACTTAAAATGTTTATTTACCTATAAAGATATTATTTTGGAGTCAAACATTGTGTATCAGACCCATTTTCTTCCATTGACCTATCTGTTTTTCGACACCTTCTCTGCTTCCCTGCCTCACTATTTTTCACACCACTGTTCCCGGGCTTCTTTCTTCTGCCACAGAGAAAATAAATAAATATGAATAACTTGGGTACATGTCAATATTGGATGCTCCTGCCTTCTTTCTTAAAAACGGGACCTTTAAATAGGAACTCTTTGTGTTCAGCAGAAAAAGGTGTTGATGATTCTGCCGTTTAATACAGACCATCAAAGCCCACTAAAGCTTTAAGAGTAAGATTCTTCCTTTAGCCAGCTTCCCATGAGTGAACTCGGATAGCACCAAAATCAGTGTCTACTGGTGTGAAAGGAGGAGCGAACCATCATAAAAACAGAGCTGCTGGTATACAAAGAAAATCTATTTAATTGGATTTTTATGCTGCTCTTCTCCTCTCCTCATGCACCAGTGAGATTTCAACATGTTTTTTTTGCTTCCATGCATGCACAGAAGCAAAAAAAAAAAGCTAAAATATTGCACACGCATGCATGCCCTTGCAAGATTTTGCTTCCTGCGCATGTGCAGAAACAAAATTTCACTGAGACGCATGCGCCTGTATGCCTGCAGAAGCAAAGCTGTGCATGCAGCTCAATTTTCGTTACAGGTACACTGTCCTTATCCATACCGGTTGCAACCCGATACTGATTATGTGATGCCTACCTCTGGCCCATGACCCTTGTCTGTCCATGCCTATGGAGAATGCACATTAAAGGTACATTTTTTTTAAGTTGCAAGAGTCTCCTTTGGACATCTGTCAAGAAGTAGCTAGGAGAGGGCAGGGGAATAAAGGATGGAACAGAGACAATTCGAAATATAATGTCCAAATGCCCAGCAATACATAAACATGCTGGACCACCTTCTGCCACATAAATTCCAGCATCCCGTCAGGTCCCACAGAGTTGGCCTTCTCCAGGTCCAGTCAACTAAACAATGCCCTTTGGCGGGGTCCTAGGGGAAGAGCTTTCTCTGGGGGGGGCTTTGGAATCAGCTCCCCCCCTGTTGAATATTCAGTAGCTGAATGTAAATAGTTTGAATTTGAATGCTTTCAATTGATTGGTCGCTCCGTTTGAGCGGGAGATTTGTTTGACCATCAGTTGCGCTCAGGCAGGAAAAACAGAGGTATAAATATTGTAACCCAAGTGCCGTTTGCCATTCACGCCTGATATTTAGTAGCGGCTGGAGACACAATGTTATTTCCGAACTAAGGAAATTAAAATATTAATTATTTGAGCGCATACGGCTCAGTTATTTCACCCCCAGAGATTTGCACTGCCCTTACCCCCCACTCTCCTAAGAACTTGAAAACGCACCTATGTCAGCAGGCTTGGGGTTACTAGATCCCAGCCTCTGCTGAGTAAATGTTTTTAATGTGATAGTATCCATGTGGTTGTTTGTTTTTAAATGTCTAGTTTTAAGATAATTTTTAAAGTAATTATTCTATTAATTGGCTTATAATTGGCTAATGTTTTATATTGTATCTTTTTATCAAAATGTTGTGAGCCGCCCTGAGTCCATGGAGAGGGGCGGCATATAAGTCCAATAGATAGATAGATAGATATATAGATAGATAGATAGATAGATAGATAGATAGATAGATAGATAGATAGATAGATAGATACGTAGATAGATACGTAGATAGATACATAGATAGATACATAGATAGATACATAGATAGATACATAGATAGATACATAGATAGATAGATACATAGATAGATACATAGATAGATACATAGATAGATACATAGATACATAGATAGATACATAGATAGATACATAGATAGATACATAGATAGATACATAGATAGATACATAGATAGATACATAGATAGATACATAGATAGATACATAGATAGACAGATAGATGCTAATTCAGTTTGTAAAGGTTTGAAAGCAAAAGAAGCAAACAAATAAATATTTTGAGGAAGGAAGAGTAGTTCCTGTCTCAAAAGAGGGAGAGACAGAGAGAGGGAGAGATAGAGAAAGAGAAACAGAGACCGAGAGACCTTGACATCTTGGCTCTGAATAAGGCAGATGTTTGTGTATGTATGACTTCTATCTTGTCTGTAATAAAGCAAATTTTATAGCAGTGTTGTCTGGGAGAAATTCTGCTGTAAGCAAGCCCCGAAGTACAGGGTTAAGTGTCTGGAAAGTGGAGATTTATAGCCAAGCTGGGCGTGAAGTCTGACACTAAAGTTCTAAGTTTGGTCTCAGCTTCATTTTCACAGTGTTTCTTCATCTTAAGAGGTTTCCCAAAGGAATGGGTTGGGGGGTTTTTTTGATCTGGGGAGGAAAAAAACACCTCATATTGCCTATGGGACCTATATGTAGAGGTGGAGGTGGAGAGAGAAAGAGAGAGAGAAAGAGAGAGAAGGAAGGAGGGAGGGAAGGAAGGAGGGAAGCAGGGAGAGAGAAAGATCTGTTGTAAATTTCATTCATTGATCTACTTTAAAGCAAAAGAAAGATAGCATAGTGACACGATGGGGATAGTGAAAGAAGACACATATTATTTTCTATCTGAAGACTTGTTACATTTTCACATTCACAGCTTTGTTTCTTGTTATGGCCTGAAGAAAGAGCAATCCGTTTCAGAAAATCCTCATCCTAAAAAAGTGATTTCCCAATGTTTTGGATTATACTTCCAGTAATCCCATTTTTATTTATTTATTTATTTATTTTGTCCAATACACAATGAAGGTTATAGAGGTTATACTCGAGTAAAATATATTAGAGAAAGAATAGAAGTGAAAATGTAGGAATAGAATGTATATCAATTAGAGAATAGAAGAATAGCCGCCCCGAGTCTACGGAGAAGGGCGGCATACAAATCTAAATAATAATAATAATAATAATAATAATAATAATAATAATAATAATAATAATAATAATAATAATAATGAGAGTAGCATAAGAAGAATAGAATAGAAGAATAGTAGAGATGATATAGGAGATATAGGAGAGACAATGGGACAGGGGACGGGAGGCACGCTAGTACGCTTATGCATGCCCCTTACTGACCTCTTAGGAATCTGGAGAGGTCAACCGTGGATAGTCTAAGGGTAGAAGGTTCTGGGTTAGGGGAAGATACTACGGAGTCCGATAATGCGTTCCATGCTTCGACAACTCGATTGCTAAAGCCGTATTTTTCACAGCCCAATTTGGAGCGGTTAATATTAAGCTTGTATCTGTTGTGTGCTCTTGTGTTGTTGTGGTTGAAGCTGAAGTAGTCTTTGACAGGCAGGACATTGCAGCATATGATCTTGTGGGCAATACTTAGATCATGTTTAAGGCGTCGTAGTTGTAAGCTTTCTAGACCCAGGATAGTGAGTCTAGTTTCGTAGGGTATTCTGTTTTTGGTGGAGGAGTGAAGGGCTCTTCTGGTGAAGTATCTTTGGACACTTTCGAGGGTGTTAATGTCCGAGATGCGGTATGGGTTCCAAACAGATGAGCTGTAACATGTAACATGGATACAGGTATAACATGTATCCATGTTACTGGAATCAATGGGTACTGAAATTCCATCCCACTGCCCCAAAAAACCCATAGAAAAAATCACATTGCCCATTTCTACTTAAGAACATGCTCCAAATTTTGCACCAAGAGGTTGAAAATTATACAGGGTTAGGCTTGACTGTTCTTGGAGAGAATACTTTCAGAGCATACTTTCATGAGCTGAGGTGGTGCAGTGGGTAGAGTGCAGTACTGCAGGCCACTAAAGCTGACTGCTAGATCTGCAGGTCAGCGGTTCAAATCTCATCACTGACTCAAGGTTGACTCAGCCTTCCATCCTTCCGAGGTGGGTAAAATGTGGACCCGGATTGTGGGGGCAAAATTTATTTATTTATTTATTTATTATTTAGATTTGTATGCCGCCCCTCTCCGAAGACTCGGGGCGGCTCACAACAAGATAGAACAAATCATAAATAATCAGAAAACTTTAAAATTTATACAAGATTTAAAAGAACCCCATATACTAACAGATGCACACACAAACATACCATGCATAAATGCTGGCTCTGTTTAAAAAAAGTGCTATTGCTAACATGTTATAAGCCTCCCTGAGTCTAACGAGAAGGGTGGCATAAAAAATTGAATAAATAAATAAAAATAATATTAGAGTTATAGGCTAGATTGGGAAATCAATAAAAATCCCAGAAGGTTCTAGCAAACCAAGAAACTGAGAAATATCTGTGAAACCAACAGAGGTCAAATTCAAATTGTAAGTGACTTTAGTTTTGCATCCATAAAAGAATCAAGCATTGGTTGGGGGAAATCTAGTTCGACCAATACTATTCATTAGAAAAATACTATTCATTAGAAAAATCAGGACCAATGAATACCTGAATGGCCATGCCAGAGAGTCTTTACCTAAAATAATCCATGGGGCAAGTATGCTTTTTCCCTTAGCATCCCTCCTATGGCAGTGCTTGTCAATTATTTTCTGTTATGCATCCCCGAGGAACTACTACTTCAGCTTCAATCACAACAACACAAGAACACACAACAGATTTAAACTTAATATTAACCGCTCCAAACTTGACTGTAAAAAATATGACTTCAGTAACCGAGTTGTCGAAGCGTGGAACTCATTACCGGACTCCATAGTGTCATCCCCAAACCCACAACAATTTACCCTTAGATTATCTACGGTTGACCTGTCCAGATTCCTAAGAGGTCAGTAAGGGGTGAGTACAAATGCACTAGAGTGTCTTCCGTCCCCTGTCCTATTGCTCTCCTATATCTCCTATACCTTTCTTTTATTCCTATATCTCTTCTTCTATTCTTTCATTGATATGTTCTATTACTATACCTTGTTTTCTATTCTTTCTTAGATATACTTTACTATGAGTATCTCCTCTATAACCTTCATCATGTATTTTACTATGTGTATATAGATATATACCCACTAAAACCCTCATTGTGTATCGGACTGACTAACTAACTAACTAACTAACTAACTAACTAACTAACTAACTAACTATATAAATAAAAATAAATAAATAAATAAATTTAAAAAAAAAAGTAAACACTTCATGCCCTACCCTCTTCATTGGGACAATTGCAATATTTGGCACATTTTCACTGAAAAAACTCAAGTGATTGGGGTGTAATGTGTTTAAGTGACACCTTAATTTGTTTGGTTTCATGCTGTCCGCTGCCAACATTTTTAGACACATTAAACATACCGGCCTTTCCTCGTCTTCCACCGTAGTCACAGTGAAGCCAAGCGCTACATATGCTTCGTCATATTTCCTCATCTTAGCTTTTGGGAGACTTACATTTGTCTCATGAACTCCGTCTCTCTCCTCCTTTCTTTTCATCCCTGTTAAGTATTTTTCCATGGTGTCTCTTAAGAGTTTCTTATCTGCACTTCATATCTCCTGTTCTGTGCTCTGTGCTATTGTTTGGTGCAAAAAACTCTGCAGCAAAAAAAAAAAGCATGTTCCCTGGGGTCACGCGCCCCCCTGGCATTACTCTGCGCTCCCTTGGGGGGGAGGGCACCCCGCTATTTGAAAAGCACTGTCCTATGGTATGTACAAGATCTGAAGTTATGTTTCTTGTATTTACACCTTCTCTCCTTGGTTTAGTTTTCGATGTGTGAAATGGTTACAAATGAATAGAGGGAGAATATTATTTAAAGTTAACCAATACAGCTGGTACTTTGACAAAAAAAAAATTCTGATAACTATGAAATTGGAGCCACATAATTAGTTATTATTTTCTCCCCCTTCCTAGCTCCCACTCCAAGGTAGTTAAAAATACCCTGTTCGTAGCACTCTGGACAGATATATATTTTTTGTTCTATTTAATAATCTTACAGAGAATATGAAAACTGTACTGTAATTACTTCCTGGCTAGTGTACAAACAAGACAGAGAACCATGTATATGTATATATTGCCAGATCTATCACAATATACTGACAAGCTCCCTAGCTCCCAATAAATTGTCTTCCGTGACAACTTTTTATCTTTCATCATGGAAATATACTTCCAATTATATTATATTGCATAAATAGTTCCCTGTTGGTAATGCACACAATGAAAGGTGTGAGTTGTCCATATGTTCCCAATATAATGAAATTTTGGCATCAGGTAACTCCCATGTGCTTTTCTCAACGGTAGTGAAGCCTAGGGCCACAATGTGAATACTGGGATACCAAACAAAACAGAAACCTTTCCTTTTCCATAAAATGCCTAAAAAGAAAAAAAAAGAGCAGTTCTGAAGCAAGAAGTAGAGATTTTAGAGCAGGGGATTATTTTTTTTTTCTTTTTTCTAATGCTGAGACAGAATCTGCCTTGTAGCTCTTCAGAACTTACTGTATTTTTCCCGCTGTGAAAGAGACTTCTTGGAAAATTCTTTTTCAATTTCTTTTGGAATTCTTTTGGCATTTCTGCAACTTCAGATCGTGCAGAATGCAGCTGCGAGAGCAATCATGGGCTTTCCCAAAAATGCCCATGTAGCACCAACACTCCGCAGTCTGCATTGGTTGCCAATCAGTTTCCGGTCACAATTCAAAGTGTTGGTTATCACCTATAAAGCCCTTCATGGCACCGGACCAGGGTATCTATGAGACCGCCTTCTGCCGCACGAATCCCAGTAACTGGTTAGGTCCCACAGAGTGGGCCTTCTCTGGGTCCCGTCATTTGGCGGGGCCCAGGGAAAGAGCCTTCTCTGTGGAAGCCCTGACCCTCTGGAACCAACTCCCTCCAGATATCAGAGTTTCCCCCACCCTCCTTGCCTTTCGTAAGCTCCTTAAAACCCACCTCTGTCATCAAGCACGGGGGAACTGAGACATCTCCCCCTGCCTATGTAGTTCTAGTGCATGATATGACTGTATGTATGTTTTTTTTATATTGGGTTTCCTTACTTTTAGGTTTTTAAATGTATAATTGTTATCTTAGATTTTAATTATTAGATCTGCGGAGAGGGGCAGCATACAAATCTAATTAATAATAATAATAATAATAATAATAATAATAATAATAATAATTTCTTCCCTGATCATTCTTGTTCATCGGGATGTGGTTGGAAGAATGTGTGCTGTAATGGCGTGATTCAGACTATGTGATTTACATATTTCTGTGTCAACATGCTAGTACTTTATCATGATGCAATGCGGTGATGGTATTCAATTTTTTTTTACTACTGGTTTTGCTGGTGGGGCTTGGTGGACATGGCCTGGTTGGTGGGCATGGCAGAGGAAGGATACTGCAAAATCCCCATTCCCTTACCACTCCAGGGGAAGGTTACTGCAAAATCTCAATTTCCTCCCAATCAGCTAGGACTCGAGAGGCTGAGAATAGATGAAGGTGGGGCCAGTCAGAAGTAGTATTTACCATTTCCCCGAGCAACTCAAAAATTCTGCAGCCAGTCCTCCAGAACTAGTCAGAACTGAAACCCACCTCTGATGCAATGAACCTTCCTTCCTTCCTCCCTTCCTTCCTCCCTTCCTTCCTTCCTTCCTTCTTCCTCCCTCCCTCCCTCCCTCCCTCCCTCCCTCTCTCCCTCCCTCCCTCCTCCCTCCCTCCCTCCTCCCTTCCTTCCTCCCTCCCTCCCCCCTCCCTCCCTCCATTCCCCAAAAGCTATGTACCAAATATCCTAAAATCCATATAAGATGGAAAGAGTTTCTGCTTCTGGTGCTGTCTTCTATTATCTATACTTTCTATCATTTCAAAACATCCTTGCTTCCTATGCTACTTACTCTCAATTTAAAATATATATACTGTATATATAAGTGTTTTCTCATAGTTCCTCCACTGGGATTTAATGAATGTGTGACTGTAATGGAATCCGTAGATGACCTTGGTGAAGGGGCAGAGAGGGGAGAAGAGAGAATCAGAGAATAGAGGCATGAGCCTTCGGTAGCTTAAGAGAAAGAAACTTAGGAAGAACTCGACTTAATGGATCAAGCAGTTAAAAGTGATGGCAGGAAGTTTTTGCCTTCAGGGTTGCAAGATTCAGTTAAAGTAGCCCTCAGTTAAAGTAGAATTTGCTCACCACTCCTGATTCCTGTCTGGTTTACCTGGGAGGTCTGACCATGAGAAACTAGAAAGGCGTGTACAGATTATTTACAATAAATAATCACCAATTCCACCCATGAAGACTTGGGTGGAATGGTTTTCTCTTTGAAATAAATTGTAAAAGCAAATTCTTCATTGGTTTTAATAAAAACTGGGGGGGGGGGTGTTTGTGAATTTTAGCCACTGTAGTATTCAGTAATAATTGGAAACTATATGGATACATAATAGTGGTTACAACCTTGTAATTTTTTGGCCATGTCTCTTTTGAAGTCACAGTCAAGGGTTCAATGTTTGATAACATTTGATAATCATCACAACCATTACAATTATTTATTTTTTGCATACTCATTCTGAATAACTACAGGCCACCAGGAATTATATACCAATGATTTGTACCAATAGTTTTGGGGGGGAATTTGCAGAACTGATAATTACCGCCCAAACTGCAGAATCTTCACTTCCAAGGCCACTAATTCTAAGGGCTAACAAATAAACCTCCTAGTTTAAACTTCTCCCAGCAAGTTCCCACCAACCAGTGGGAAGTTTTCCACCAGTGATGGTGGGTTGTATTTCAAGAGTATTTTATTTTATTTTGACCAGCTGCTATAATGAAATTATCAGGGGGGGGGAGAGAGAAATAAGCCCTTCTCTATGGAAGGGGCTAATTGTTTTGGCAAGAGACTTATGAAAACCCTAGAGTTGGCATCTAGGTACAAAATGGTATCCATCCATCTCTTGTTTGTGTTACTAACAGGCGCAATGGGGCTATTCAGCCTTAAGGGTTTAGATAAAGCTGTAGGAAACAAATGCCAACCCACAACAGAGCTGAATTTGAAGTACCATGTTACATCAGACAAGTCTGTAAGGCTTTGCCAAACTGCCCTATTTATCATTGCCACATGACATTGGTCTTTCCCCTTTGAATTTCAGATGATATTCAGCTAATTTATTTTGGCATTACAGCACGGGAGGGAAATATGCAACATATTTTTTCTGGGTGAGACACTCCTTACTACCGATATTCTCCTAGCCTTGATTCAGCCTACTAATACCCAGCACCAATTCTGTCCCTGTAGTTTAGAAGTAAGGGGGTTCTTTTCCTCTCTTTCTTAACCCTCTGATCGTTGCTTTGAATTCTGAGAAATACAGGATTCGTGAATCTGATGAAAAATACCACTTCATGCTATCCTTCTGGCCTTAACATTGAAAACTATGAGAATCTGTGTGGCAGAATAGCTACCGTATTTTTCAAAGTATAAGACACACCTTAGTTTTGGGGGAGAAAACCAAGGGAAAACAATTCTGCCTCTGCCTCCCAGCAAACAGCAAATGGTACACATGATATACAATGTTTGCTGCATATTTCTGTGCATGTATTCCAGACCCATAGAAATAGCAAAGGATTGGAGAACTGTACATTATGGCAGTATATTAATGCCAGAAAGTTTTCTTAAATGTAATCACACTAATACCTCCCAATTATTTAAGTAGATCTACTGCAAATAATAACTAAGTCACAGTTTAACTCAGCTGCCTTGTAAACAGGACACTGTTACATTTCAGATTATACTTTTACAGATCTTTAAAATTGATGTGGCCTTTTGGAAGTATTCTCTGATATTTAAAAGAAGATACAATTAGTGATGGGCGAACCGAACCTACACAATTCAGGTCTGTACCGAATTTTGCGATGTTCGGTATGCCGAACATGAACCCGAATTTTTTTCGGGCAAAGTTCAGGGTGATGTTTGGCGTTCGGAGCTTTGACGTCACCGGCAGGTTGCTAAGGACCCCAAGGTGATCACTTCCTGGATTCCATGTTTATTTTTACGTGAAAAGACCTCCCTTTGCTTGCAGGGCCGCTGCGGTGTCCTTTTTTGTAAAAATAACAATGTTTATTTTTACGTGAAGACCTCCCTTTGAAGGAGCTGGGGAATTCCTCCCATGAAGAGATTCTGGTGGCGGAGCTTTGACGTCACCGGCAGGTTGATAAGGACGCCAAGGAGATCACTTCCTGGATTCCATGGAATCCAGGAAGTTATCACCTTGGCATCCTTAGCAACCTGCCGGTGACTTCAAAGCTCCGCCCCCGGAATCTCTTTGTGGCAGGGATTCCCCGTTCGGGTTCGGGTTCAGCTGAATTTTGCGTAAAGTTTCTTCGTTTTGTTAAGTTGTCTAGAACAATAATAAAGCAGTTTTTTTAAAAATGTCTAATAATTTGAACATTCTACAGACATTTATAGTTATTGACTTACCTCCTTGAATCCAGTACAGCAGAAAATAAAAATTAGCCTCTTCCTCCCAGCAATTTGCCTCATTGCAGCTAGTTAGCATGTGGCTGACCAAATCATCTGAGGATCAGGAAGCTGATAATGAGTTGCTTGGCTTAAGTTTGCTTCAAGGAGGCAAATTACTGGGAGGCTGAGGCCAAAGGGTGGGGAGGGATGAGTGGGGCTACTTTCAGTGTATAAGATGCATGCAGGTTTTCACCCTCTTTTGGGGAGCAAAAATATGCATCTTATACTCCGAAAACTACAATACATGCTTATACATGAGACTTTGATAGTCATGCTTCAGATCTTCAGGCATAGGCCTGCTTGACCTATTGCCCTAAATTCTGGATTGCTGTACTGCATTTGCAGGCCATGATTTATGAATTAGCATTGGAGCAGCAAAGCTTGTTCACAATTAGGACCAAGACGGCTATAGCCTAGCATGATATATGACTGTAATTAATGTGTATCCATTGTTAATGATGATAGCTTTTTATTGATGGGTTATCAAAAGACAGTAGTACTCTCTTTGAAAGCATCTTCTATTCTATGGAATAGGGGGGCAAAAAGGGAAGGAATCATATCACTGCAAACATTTGCTGTCGAAGTGTAACTTAAATTAGGTCTGTAGGGAAAATCCATTCCTTCTCCTTCCTCTTCTACTTTTCCTTCAGGAGCACAATGTGGTATATATTATACTCTTTCATTCATATTATTTCAACAGCAAACTTCCAGTGCATTAAGTTTGGCTGAATAATTAGTTAGTTCTACTCAGTTTTCAGGGCTGGGTATGGTCTGAAATCACCTAATGATTGTCATGGGGAAGAAACAATCAATATTAATAAAAAATTTAAGGATACTGTTGTGGTTAGCTCTGGCCCAGCTCCTGCCCCAAGGACTGTGGATGTGGAGGAGACATCCACATGCTGCATGCCCGTTTTGCCCCCGGTGGAATCTGTTGATGAAGGCTCCTCTGACCAAGAAGACATGAGTGACAGGGAGGAGGAGAGTGTGGCAGACAGCTCAGAAGGAGATCAATTATCTAGCTCCTCCTTGGATTCAGAACAAGAGTTAATGATACAGCCACGTATGCGGAGAGCGATGCATAGGCAACAACAACTGAGAGATTATTATCAAAGAAAATGAGGCCATCTGTGGTTGGGTGGGGCTGTGGTAATTAGTGAGGCTGCTATAAATAGCAGCCTGTGGGTTTGGCCATTGTGGAGGATTATCTGATCGTTGTGTTTCGTGACTGCTTTACTGATTTTGACCTTTTGTGTGCTGATTTTTCCCCGCTTTGAAACTAAACCAGAGCAAAATGTGTTTCACTTTGTGAAAGAAGAAGGACTGAATTGCCTCACAGCTGCAAGCTAAGTATCACAGAACTGATAAGGGACTTGTATAAATTACCAGTTTGTTTGGAGACGAGTGCTCTTTGCTATACCAAAAGAGGGCTTAGTTTAAGTGAATTTTCATTATAAAGAACATTGTTTTGAATTTTCAAATGTGTGTGTGTCTGAAATTTGTACCTGTGAATTTTTGGGAGGATTCTACCAGAGAGCCCAACAGAACAGATACAATCAACAAGTTACAGTCCTACAATCATAAGTGGGAGGAAATGGGTGATAGGAATGATGAGAAAAAAACTAGTAGTAATAGTAGTGCAGACTACAGTGTTGAGGGAATTATTTGTTTAGTAGAGCGATGGCGCTCAGGAAAAAATGTTCTTGTGTCTAGTTGTCTTGGTGTGCAGTGATCTGTAGCGGCGTTTTGAGGGTAGGAGTCGAAACAGTTTATTATTTCCATCAAGCTCTGATCAAGCTGAAAAAAAGCTCATATTGGTTTACTTGCCTCCCTCTCTCCATACCCTTCTGTTTTTCCTGCTCATTTGATTCCTCTACTTAATTAGGATTTGCAATGAAGTATGAATAACTGCTCAGGCCAGCTAGCAAAGGAACACAGGAATTGGTTTCCCGGTTCTTGAGAACGTTTCTGTGTGTGAGAAACATGTTGACATCACAAGAAATGAAGCTCTTATCTAAAAGGCAAAATGGTTTTACTTGTAAAACTAAGAATATGCTACAGAGCAAAAAAAAAAAAAAAAGCTCTTTCTCTTTTCCAAACACATCTGGGCCATAATTCTCAGAAGGTTGCTTGTAATAATTTGTTGAATTGAGAAATATTGACACTCTCATCTCTTTCCCACCCCAATGGTTTCTGTTATGAATCTGAATTGTAGAGATATAGAAAAAGAACATGAAAAACAAGGTTTCTTTCATTCATCCATTCTTATCACAAGATCCTTCCCACCTTTCTTGGGAAACAAATGCTCTAGTGTTGGGCGAACCGAACCCGCACAATTCGAGTCCGTACCGAATTTTGTGGTGTTCGGCATGCCGGACCCGAACCCGATTTTTTTTTTAAAAAAAATCATGCTTTAGTTCAGCGTTCGTCCGAACACCGCGAAAGCCACCACCCTGCTGTCATCTGCTGAGAAGAGGAGGAGGAACCGGGTGGCAGTGGAGGAAGGCGAACACCGGGGAGCTGTCAGCCGGTCGGAAGCTGGGAGGGAGGCACAAAAGGAGCTGGGGAATCCCACAAAGAGATTCCGGGGGCAGAGCTTTGATGTCATGTACACCGGCAGGTTGCTAAGGACGCCAAAGTGATCACTTTGGCGTCCTTAGCAACCTGCCGGTATACGTGATGTCAAAGCTCCACCCCCGGAATCTGTTCGTGGGAGGGATTCCCCAGCTCCTTCAAAGGGACGTCTTTTAATGTAATTTTTTAAAATTTATTTTTACAAAAAAGGACGCTGCAGCGGTGCCGCAAACAAAGGGAGGCCTTCTCATGTAAAAATAAAAGTTTTTATTTTCATGTGAAAGGACCTCCCTTTGCTTGCGCCGCCACTGTGGTGTCCTTTTTTGTAAAAATAAAAATAAAAAATCCATAATGATGGGATTCAGGGGGCGGAGCTTTGGTGCCAAGAACCATTCGGGTTCGGGTGAATTTTGCGCAGAGTTTGTCCGAACTTGCCGAACCCGAACACCGTTGGGTTCGCCCATCTCTAAAATGCTCTTCTAAAAGGAGCTTGAAAATGTTTTCATGTGACTTCCAGCTTTCCAATAGTAAATTTTGCATCTCCCAAGATCTGATTCAATGAAAGATTTTATAAAAATTAACCTGACTGAGCCATGACTGCTGGATCCTGAGATAGATAGATAGATAGATAGATAGATAGATAGATAGATAGATAGATAGATAGATGATAGATAGATAGATAGATAGATAGATAGATAGATTAGATAGGTAGGTAGGTAGGTAGGTAGGTAGGTAGATTAGATAGATAGATAGATAGATAGATAGGTAGGTAGGTAGGTAGGTAGGTAGGTAGGTAGGTAGGTAGATAGATAGATAGATAGATAGATAGATAGATAGATAGATAGATAGATTAGGTAGGTAGGTAGGTAGATAGATAGATAGATAGATGATAGATAGATAGATAGATAGATGATAGATAGATAGATAGATAGATAGATAGATAGATAGATAGATAGATAGATAGATAGATAGTTTTGTGCAGAGTTGCCAGATGCAGGCAGTGAAGGGCTGCAAAAAAAAATTACTATCACACTGTGGCCGTGGCTTATCTTGTGGGTGTGGCTTCCAGGCCATGTGACCAGGGAGGTGACTTAAAGGTCATGTGACTGGCTTAAAGGTGGACAACTTGATGTCACACACGTCAAGGGTTTGGGTTAGGGTTAGGGTGCCTGGCTCTCCTCTCCTAAAAGAGATACAATTTCCCTATCTATTTACTATTATTGAACATCCAAAATATACTATTTAATTCTATGTATATATGCCATATGTGCACATACATATTACACACAGGCGCACAAAAATATTATTATTATTATTATTTATTAGATTTGTATACCTAAATATACATTATCTACTATATAAACTATATGTGTATGTACACACGCACAGCTCTTCTAAAATTATACACATTCAACCTCATTTACCGCGATAGGAAAAACATACCCAGAGCCCAGAAGGGAAAAAAAGAAAATAAATTCAAAATGTTTCTTCTTCTTTTTTGAATATTTTTTTATTATTTTTCATTAGACAGACAAACACAAACAACATTTAACTTTTTAGGAGTACCATTGCTCCTCTTATCACAGAAGTCTAACTAATACAAAAAAAAAGAAAGCTAACTATAGTCAGATCAATGCAGAAGTATAACATACATATACTATGTTCTTGTTAGATTTAACTCTGTATTCTTTATGTTAATTGATTTTCTTATCTATAAAAATATCAAATACTTAAACTAATATTAAAATATAAAAAATAAGACTTTAAAATTTATAATATTGCAAAAATACTCTATATTTATGTTATTTTTAAACTATTACATTCTATATATCATTATCATGTTATGGATTTTTTAAAAATTCGCTTATTTGGTATAACTTAAAAAAGAAAACCCTGTCATATTTATTTCTAAATATTCACTCATATATGCATACAGTTAACATTCAAATTAATATGTTCAAATAATTATAAGTTCTTACTTATTTAATTTTACCACCCTTTTTAAAGTTCCACCATTTATATACTTTTTGGAAGTACCGGTTCTGTCTACCTGACCATACCCATAGGAGCCCATCACCGGATGCAGGAAACAGCTAAAGAACCAGGGTCGACTTGGGAGTAAGGCCTCAGGTGGAGCAGGAATGGCCCCTCCCAGAGAGAATAAAAGAGGAGTGAAAGAGGAGTGGAGTTTGCAGGAGACAATTAGTTCATTTCTGCATTCTTGCCAAGTATTACGCTGGCTGAAAGATAATGGCCTGGCTGCTCTCCAAGCCTGATAAAGTTCGATAATTGTGAACTATCTTGAAAGGCTGTGGGAGAGGAAAGACTTTACTGGAGAGGAATTCACTGTAAATTAAATAAAAGAGGTTTATCAGGATAAGGACTTG
The DNA here is from genome assembly GCF_031021105.1 of Erythrolamprus reginae. Taxonomy (NCBI): domain Eukaryota; kingdom Metazoa; phylum Chordata; class Lepidosauria; order Squamata; family Dipsadidae; genus Erythrolamprus; species Erythrolamprus reginae. The sequence goes on along the minus strand of NC_091958.1, from coordinate 15,969,445 downwards.
TCTTCCTGCTGATGGGGGTGGGGGGGAGCCTAGCTCAGAACAGAAACAAGGTTTTCCTTATAGTGCTATAACCCAGTGTTTCCCAACTTTGGCAACTTGAAGGTATCTGGACTTCAACTCCCAGAATTCCCCAGCCAGCGAATGCTGGCTGGGGAATTCTGGGAGTTGAAGTCCAAATACCTTCAAATTGCCAAGGTTGGGAAACACTGCTATAACCAATATAGAGCTGCTACCGGTATGGATAAGGATGGCGCACCAGTAGCGAAAATTGAGTTGCACATGGAGCTTTGCTTCTTTTGTGAGCGCGCCCGCATGTGTCCCAGCAAGATTTTTCTTCTCACGTGCGCCGGAAGGAACATCTCACAAGGGGGATGCGCATGTGAGATTTCGGTGATTTTTTGCTTCTGTGCTACTGGAATGCCCCCCCACCCCGTTCCAGGAGCAGCCCACCCCTGCATCCAAGACCTCTAATGAAGTGGCCTTTAGCAAGCAATGGACTGATCTGGGTTGATGATTTTCAGAGAGATTTAGATAGAAACCTTTTTTTCATCCATTACCTTCCCTAGGTGGCCTTGGGCTATTCACTGGAGCCAACTCATTTTGCTGGGATGATAAAACCCAGATAGGGAACTACAGATAAGGGCACTTTATGTGGAATAACGCCGGAGATTGGTGTCTTCTGTGCTTGCCTTCCTCTTTACGGTTTTGGTAATTGCTTTGTGAAACGTGAAAAATTGTGGAGTGCCGGTACCTTGGCTTTTTAAATAAAGGAATATACATTTCTCACAGCCTTGAAGTACAGGTATGGATATGTCTCCCTTGATGTAAAAAGAAGATGTGCTGTTTAGTATGAAAGTGGACAGGGAACTGCACTTCTCTGATTAGTATTACATGGGGGAAATATCTTCCTTCTGCCCATATAAGTGACTGACAGCTTGGGTCAGAGAGCACAATTTAGTAAAGGACATCAAGATAGGGAGCAAGAGAGAGGTTGATTCCATTTTATTATGAACAGTCCTTGTAGGATGCGGTCTCGCTTCGCAAGTCTAGCCAAAATCCGAACCGATGTGACTTTTTCAGCCCTGGAAATATATCCCCCCCCCTCCTTCCTCAATCCATGATCCCTGTCCTACTTTATTATATCATTCCTATTCTTCTAGTGTCATCAAGTCAGTCTGAGATTAAAGTTACCGGCTAGTTCCAGTTTTAGCACAAGGTCACAGTTCAAGGCTCAGCTAAAAAGGGGGGAAATGCATTTGAAGTTGAAGAGGCATAGAAAAGAAACCGGACCAAAGAAATCATAGGCGTGCTGAGGATTCTAATAATCCATTGTCCAAGATGGTCAGTCAGCTATGCCGAATTTGATCCCAAGGGAGCTGAGTTCCAATCTCAGTTTTTTCCTTCCCAGGATTTCAGGTTGAAGTCAGCAAATGCCATTTTTCATGTCAGGCAACACTTTTTTTCTTCCTCTCCTTCAATGGGATGGAATAGAATGTATTATCTTTTCATGGAAAGAATGTTAATACAATTCTTATGGGCGAAATACAGGTTTCATAAAAGTTGGTCGGAAAGATGTACCGTTTCCCTGTGGCTTTCTTGATTTTTTTCTGGGCTTCAGTAAGAAAGGTTTCATGCCATCTCCTTAACTGCTCACAGTTCTTGATCTGAGAAGAGATTACCTGGCTGGTGCTTCACTCCCCGGCCCGTTTTGCTGCAGGGCCAGGGAGACATAGCTGCCATCTTGGGGGCCGAGATCTCGTGAGATTTCGCGAGATCTCGGCCATTTCCTGATGCATCGGCCATGGCCGATGACGTCGTCGGGGGTGGAGCCTGCCAGTCCTATAAAAAGGGCTGTGCAGGCTTGGGGCCTCCTTTTCGCCCCACCACGACAGAGCGAACACCCACCCGCCCTCCCTATCTTTCAGTGTGCCACTGTGGGTCACCCTTAGGGGGCCGAATAGGAATTTTTGGCGGTCTCGGTATTTTCTGCGACCATTTTATCACCTATTCCACACTGTGGTGACGGCACACTAACCACGGACATGTGGTTAGGGGGTGCTTCGCACCCTGCTTAGGCTAATTGGCTTACCTTTGGTCATTTGGGTAGGCAGGTTAGGGGCGGAAAACTGGGTGGTGTTTAGCAACTGCGTGTTCTCCGTTGGGCATCTTTGGGGATGATTGACAGGTTCTCTCCAAAGGCTCATGGTGGCTAGCCGACCTGAGCAATTGGGGGGAACCTGTCTTTGGGTCCCACCCCTTTCTTTCCCCTTGTAGGGGTTAGACGGAGAGACCTCCCACATGCAGGTGCATGGCAGAGATCCAGGTGAAGGCAGGGCCCTTCACCTGGGTCAGCATGGAGCTACGCCCATAAGTTGCCCCGGAAGTTTTCCTGACGTCATTTTCCGCCCTGGAAGCAATTGTTTGACCCTGCGGGTCCTTGTTTAGGGTTATAGTTAAATTTATGCTAATTTAACAAATAAATTATGCAAATTTAATTAATAAAAATGACCCATTTTAAATCCAGCTCTTTGTGTCCGTGTCATTACTCCGCCTCTGCTGCAAATAGTGATGATGCTACAGCTGAAATGTCCCCTTGAAGCCCAATGCCAGATTAAAACATGACTCTCTTTCAAACTGCCTAAATCAGTGATGGCAAACCTTTTTTCCCTCGAGTGCCGAAAGAGTGTGCGTGTGTGCTATCGCACATGTGTGAGTGCCCACGCTAATGTAAGAGTTAGGCTGTTATAGGAAGGGAGCAACTGAAAGACAAAATCACTTTAAATAACTCAGGAAGAAACAAAAAGCATAAAAAGGATTCTATCATTTTATGGCCTTTTCTTTTTAACTTCGACACACGGAAAGACTATCTCTTCCAGTCTTTTTGTTTGTTGTTCTGTCAAGCACATTTTAAAAAGATACAATAAAAGAGAAGTTGGAATAAAAGTAAACATTTAAAAAATGGAAGCAGACAACAGTGTACAAGGAAAGTGTTTTAGTTGTTAGAAGTAGGGTATCCAGAGAGGTCACTTTAAAGAAATATAAGAAGATGGGAAACCTAATGAGAAATAATACAAATAATTTTGTAAATACACAGCATTCAACCTCATATATTGATTCCCCTAGGCCATTTCTACTTTATGTATGGTTTATATGAGATGTATGATTGTTTTTTATATTAAGGGTTTTAAATTGTTTTAATGTATTGGATTTGTATTCTTTTGCTGTTGTGAGCCTCTCCGAGTCTTCGGAGAGGGGCGGCATACAAATCTAATTAATAAATATCATATGTGTATCACATGTTTTTTGCTGAAATTTTAAAATTAAGGGGGACTAGGATGGCACCATTTTGGCCTTGTTCTGGCCTCATCAGCTAGCCACACCCTTACTAGGATTTGATCTGGCAGCTATTAACCTCTAGGCCACCAGACCTGATCCCTTCAGCTCTTAATTTTAAGGCACCTATATATATATATATATATATATATATATATATATATATATGTATGTATGTATGTATGTATGTATGTATGTATGTATGTATGTAGATTGTTCTGAGTTCGGGTTTTGCCCTGTGTAATGTTTTGCATGTCTATGCGACGTTTCGGTGAAATCACATTCACCATCTTCAGGCTGGAGTTCCAATCTAACAACACAAAGATTGGAACTCCAGCCTGAAGATGGTGAATGTGATTTCACCGAAACGTCGCATAGACATGCAAAACATTACACAGGGCAAAACCCGAACTCAGAACAATCTACATACATATACCCGTGAAAATTTACGAAAACAAATATATATATATATATATATATATATATATATATATATATATATATATATATATATATATAATCATACATACACACACAACATTTTTACTGATAATGAAAATTGGACAGAAATGTGTGTGTGTGTGTGTATGATTGTGTGTGTTTGTTTCTGTCGAGTCACTCTAGGGGCCATCAAGACACCAAACCATATTTTCCAAACTTCCAAACACAGACACACAAACACACAAACACATATAACATATTTTTACTGATAATGAAAATTCTACATTTGAAATATGTGTGTGTGTCTCCATGTGTCTGTGTCTCTGTATGTTCATTCTAAGGTTGTATAGAACAATGGAAGAAAAAAAATAGCACACCAGATTAAAAACAGGAGCTGATCTGAGTGTTTAGATCAAATGTCCAAAGAATTGGGGCAGATGTCCTCTCAAAGTCAAAGGGGACGTGGGCCAGCTAAAATGAAATTATTTGTACATCACCTGGAGACCTTAGAGTCGAGTAATCTAGAAATTAAGCTGATATGTAATTTCAGTTCTCTCTCCGGCCACTCTCTCCCCTCCTTTCTCTCTTTCTCTCTATCTGTGTAATGTTTAGCTTTTTGTTGATTTGATTTATATATGTTTTGGATGGTTCAAGTTTTGGGGAGCTTTCTTCTTTTTCTCTTCTGTTTCTTGGGTCTGTTTAGGATTGTTGTTTTTCTTGTTATTTACTCATTGTCTTTAGTATTTCATTGTCTCGTCATCCTTATCTTTATATTTTCATAGTCACTATATCTGTTTCATCATTATCCTAAAACATCACAATATAAACGAGAAGAAAAAGCGAAAAATGTATGTGCCTTTTTATGGATCTGCAGGGATTTGTCTGTTCTTTTAATCTTCTATCAAGGCTGATAACAATTGGGCAGAGCATCTCTTAAAACACTTGTAAATCCCTTTGATATCCTTGCAGGCCATACATGCATGCAATCTTTCCTGAAGATTTGGCTCCGAAGACTCATTTGATGAGCTTAGACAATTGCCGAATTGATAATGGGTTGGGGAAAAAAAATAACTTCACTATTAGTTCCAAAGGTGCTTTTTCAAAAGGCAACTGGATTTTCTTTGTTTTTGTTAAAAGGTGTTTTGTTTCTCATCCAAGAAGCTTCTTCAGTTCTGAATCTTCTTGGAAAAAAAGCTTTTTAGATGAGACGCGAATTGTCTTCAAGCAAAAACAAAGACAGTCCAGTTTGCCTTTTGAAAAAAGCACTGTTGGGATGACTGGATGACTTAGAATTAGTGATGGGCGAACCCAACAGTGTTCGGGTTCGGCAAGTTCGGACGAATTTTATGCAAAATTCGGCTGAACCCAAACCGAGCCCGAACTCGAACCTGAACAGGGAATCCCTCCCATGAAGAGATTACGGGGATGGAGCTTTGATGTCACCGGCAGGTTGCTAAGGATGCCATGGTGATCACTTCCTGGATTCCATGGAATCCAGGAAGTGATCACCTTGGCGTCCTTAGCAACCTGCCGGTAATGTCAAAGCTCCGAACGCCGAACATGACCCCGAACTTTGCCCGAACTTTGAAAAAATTTCATGTTCGTGTTCGGCATACCGAACAACGCAAAATTCGGTATGGACCCGAATTGTGCGGTTTCGGTTCGCCCATCACTACTTATAATCTCCATAGACTTTAATATTTCACACAATTTACTAAGTATGCACTGCTATTAATCATCTCATCATTCCCATAACCTATCTCCTCCCACAAACGACTGTACGACTGTAACTTTGTGGCTTGTATCCTTACAATTTATATTGACTGATTCCTAATATGATTGATTGCTTATTTTTCGGAGTATAAGACACATCGGAGTATAAACCACACATTAGTTTTTTGGAGGAAAATAGGGAAAATAATCTGCTTACCAGATATTCATCTGGCTGGCATCCTTAGTCTGGTCAGCTTCAGCACATTATTTTACCCCCTGGTTAAGAGTAACAATGAAAGAGCTTGCAAACCAGTAAGAGCTGGGAAAATCATTAGCACTAGGTTAGGGCTGGAAAGAAACATTTGGGAAAAATAGAGCAATTGAAAAAAAAAAAACCTGCAAAGACTTAGGGCTTGGAAAACATTTTTCAGAAAGAGTAACAATGAAAGAGCTTGCAAGCCGGTAAGAGCTGGAAACACAGGGCTCGGGGAAAAAAGGTTCGGAAAAAACTTCATTCAGAATATAAGATGCACCTTATAAAGTGTGTCTTATACTCGAAAAAATACAGTATGCCTGGACTATCATTAAGTCTTGGACCTTTTGATTCTTGATGAATTTATATTTTCTCTTATGTGCAATGAGAGCATATGCACCAAGACAAATTCCTTGTGTGTCCAATTACATTTTGCCAATAAAGAATTCTATTCTATTCTATTCTATTCGTCTCACTGGGAAGATTTATTTCTCAGATTCAGCTTTCCCCTCTTTCTCAACATCACCCACAAAAATTTAGTCCTATTAATGTACACAACTCCACTTCCCCTGGAGTTGTTATTGTTGTTGTTTCTACAGTAGGTGCATTTTTTATTTATCCAATTCAAGAAAATATATTCTCCCCCCCCCCAACCTCTTCCCACTCAATTTGGGGAATTTTTTTTAAAATTCTTCCTAAGAGGAAAAGAGTTTAGTAAATTCTTCAAAGGTGGAGTGTTAGGTTCTTATATGGTTTATTAGTAATCAATACTATTATTATTTTGACTTAAAAACTATTTCCCCCCAAAGTAGCTGAAGGGTTTAGGAGGAACTTGACTCTCATCTCTTCCATTAAATCCCAAAGGAAAACGTTGCAAGAAAATTCGTTCTGTAAGACTTTTTTTAGATTGAGAAATCAAGACAGTCAGGAAGGCTGCAGGTTATTATGCTTAAATATTCCCAAGCTGATATCCTTCCATCACCTCTAGTACTCATATAAATTCAGTAACATAAATGAGGAAAGTCAGAAATAAATTCTCAAGTATCTCTTGGATAATGTACCAAAACAACAACCTCTTTCCTAAAGAAAGGAATCTTGAAAAATACTACAGGTTTATTCATTTATTAGATTTGTATGCCGCCCCTCTCCCAAGACTCGGAGTGGCTCACAACAAGAAACAGTACAAATCCAATACATTAAAAACCCAATCATACATCTCATACAGACCATACAGGTTTTTAAGGTTATTAATTTTTCATCCATAAACTTACGTTGAGTATTAGCAATTTGCCCCACTCTTGATGAGTAACTTTCCCGTCATCTTATTTCAGTGAGATACAAAGAAAGGGTATTTTGTAAATAATAATAATAATAATAATAATAATAATAATAATAATAATAATGTCAAAACAGTGAAAATCATGATTTGTCAGTTGCAAAAGGCTACTTGGATCTGCACACATCATACGAAAATACATTACACAGTCCTAGATGCTTGGGAAGTTTTTGACTTGTGATATTGTGATACAAAATCCAGCATATCAATCTTGTTTTCTGTGTATTACTGTTTTTTGTGAATAAAATAGTAATAGTAACAACAACAACAACAACAACAACAGAGTTGGAAGGGACCTTGGAGGTCTTCTACTCCAACCTCCCTGCTTAGGTAGGAAAAGCTACACTACTTCAGACAAATGGTTACCCAACATCTCCTTAAAAACTTCCAGTGTTGGAGCATTCACAACGTCTGGAGGCAAGTTGTTCCATGGATTAATTGTTCTCACTGTCAGGAAATTTCACCTTAGTTCCAGATTGCTTCTCTCCTTGACTAGTTTCCTACCATTGCTTCTTGCTCTACCCTGAGGTGCTTTGAAGAATAATTTGACTCCCTCTTCTTTGTGGCAACCCCTGAGATATTGGAACACTGCTATCATGTCTCCCCTGTCCTTCTTTTCATCAAACTAGATATGCCCCTTGTAAACAATAACAGAATTAGAAGGGACTTGGAATATATAACGTTTCAGACAAATAGTTGTCCAGTCCCTTCTTAAAAAACTCCAGTGTTGGATCACCCACTACTTCTGGAGACAAGTCATTCCATTGATTAATGATTCAGGAAAATTCTCCCTGGTTTTAGCTTGGTTCCAGAAGATCCATGTACCTCCAAGAGACCAATAAGAGCAGACAGAGTTCTCCTGGCTTTGCCGGCAGACCTGGGGGCCCATGAATTAACAACTATCATGACCAAATCGTATGAATGTTCAGGATGCGTATTGTTGTGATTGGTTAATTTATGGGGGTTTTAATTAGGGTTTTATAATTTTTTATATATTTTAAATTGGACTTCTTTTTTATTGTTTTGTATTTACATTGTTGTTGTAAGCCGCCCTGAGTCCTTTGGGACTGGGCAGCATAGAAGTCTAAATCAATCAATCAATCAATCAATCAATCAATAAGCAAGCAACAAACAAACAAACAAACTCCTTGGTTACAGTATCAGCCCACCCCGAGTCTGAAAGGAGTTTGGCAGTTTATAGATTAGATTAGATTAGATTAGATTAGATTAGATTAGATTAGAGCCAGGGGAATCATTTCTACCCCCAAGTAGATCAAATCATCAGGATAGAATAGAATAGAATAGAATAGAATAGAATTTCATTGGCCAAGTGTGATTGGACACACAAGGAATTTGTCTTGGTGCATATGCTCTCAGCGTACATAAAATAAAATATACATTTGTCAAAAATCATGTGGTACAACACTTAATGATTGTCATAGGGGTCAAATAAGCAATGAAGAAGCAATATTAATAAAAATCTTAGGATATAAGCAACAAGTTACAGTCATACAGTCAATATGGGAGGAAATGGGTGATAGGAATGATGAGAAAAACTAGTAGAATAGAAGTGCAGATTTAGTATAAAGTCTGACAGTGTTGAGGGAATTATTTGTTTAGTAGAGTGATGGCGTTCAGAAAAAAACTGTTCTTGTGTCTAGTTGTCTTGGTGTGCAGTGCTCTGTAGCGACGTTTTGAGGGTAGGAGTTGAAACAATTGGTGTCCAGGATGTGAGGGGTCAGTAAATATTTTACCCGCCCTCTTTTTGACTCGTGCAGTATACAGGTCCTCAATGGAAGGCAGGTTGGCAGTAATTGTTTTTTCTGCAGTTCTGATTATCCTCTGAAGTCAGTGTCGGTCCTGTTGGGTTGCAGCACCAAACCAGACAGTTATAGAGGTGCAGATGACAGACTCAATGATTCCTCTATAGAACTGTATCAGCAGCTCCTTGGGCAGTTTGAGCTTCCTGAGCTGGCGCAGAAAGAACATTCTTTGTTGTGCTTTTTTGATGATGTTTTTGATGTTAGGTGACCATTTTAGGTCTTGAGATATGATTGAATCTAGAAATTTGAAGGTCTCTACTGTTGATACTGTGTTGTCTAGTATTGGAGAGGTAGAAGGCTGGAAGGGTTTCTCCTAAAGTCTACCACCATTTCCATGGTTTTGAGTGTGTTCAGTTCAAGATTGTTCTGGTCACACCACAAGGATAGTTGTTCAACTTCCCATCTGTATGCGGATTCACCATTGTCTCGAATGAGTCTGATCACTGCTGTATCATCTGCAAACTTCAGTAGTTTAACAGATGGATCGTTTGAGATGCAGTGATTAGTGTATAGTGTATATATACTATCACAGTATTGGTCACTGGAGCCATCCAATCCTCCATGTGAATGTCACCAAACCATATTCTTCAAGTTGCCCAAATGCTTGAAGCCTTCTCTGATGAGCGGGCCACTTTGCATAACCCTTCAGTTTGCAAAGCCGAATGATAAACGTACAACTTTAATTAAAAACATGGAGAACGCATCATCTTAATTAATAAAATAGAGCCTTTTGTATATTAAATGCCATTAAGTTAGGCTCATTGACTGGGTGTCCTAGATAAGTTTATCCAGCTATACACGTGCCTGGCCGAAAGGCTTAAACAGTTTAGCCTTTTCAGACAGCACTTGCTCTGCCCCATTGGCTGGTTTGATTAGAAATACAGTGATCCCTCGGTTTTTGCGATCTCGTTCTTCACGAAACGCTATATCGCAATTTTTCCCACCCGATGACGTCACTCTCTTCCTTCCTCATCTTTCTTTCTCTCTCTCTTTCTCTCTCTTGCTTCTTCCTCTCTCACACTCTCTTCCTCCCTTTCTCATCTCTTTCTTTCCATCTCTCTCTTTCTCTATCTCTCCCCCTCTTGCTGGCGGGCGGCGGGCGGGCGAGCGGGGGCATCAGCGAGGAAGACCCAGGGAAGGTTCCTTCGGCCACCCAGCAGCTGATCTGCTCGGCAGCGCGGTAGCAGCGAGGAGCCGAATCGGGGTTTCCCCTTTGCGTGGGCGGCGGGGAAACCCCGATCTTCATCTGCTCGCTGCTGCTGCGCTACCGAGAATATCAGCTGCTGGGTGGCCGCAGCAGCAGCGAGCAGATGAAGATCGGGGTTTCCCCGCCGCCCACGCAAAGGGGAAACCCCAATCTTCGTCTGCTTGCTGCTGCTGCGCTACCGAGCAGATCAGCTGCTGGGCGGTGGAAGGAACCTTCCCTGGGTCTTCCCCGCCGCTCATGCAAACTCCACCATCTGCGCATGCGCGGCCATGAAAAAAAGGGCGCGCATGCGCAGATGGTGTTTTTACTTCCGCAACCCTACATCGCGAAAAATCGATTATCGCGAGGGGTCTTGGAACGGAACCCTCGCGATAATCGAGGGATCACTGTAGTGCTATTTGCACTAATTGAATATGACCACGGCTAAATGACAATATCAATACCACAGATTTTCTAATCAATCACAGCCTATTTTGAAATTACAAAACCCCCTTTCCCCTAAGCTAATGAGGGCATCCTGCCACCAAAAACCTGCCACTTACAAATTGGGCACAGCTTTCGACAGTGGAATCAATTTATTTCTAATCACACTGCTTCCACATAGATATGTTAATAACCTCCTATTGTTTTGTATCTGGGTTACATCCGTGAATCAAAAGAGAGGGAAAAAAATAACTGTACAAAGACAATTGAAGCATGGCCCATCTAAATATATTTTCATAGGTGTAAGCCAAGAGCTGCAAGAACCAAAGGATAATTACTTTTTTTTTTCTAGGAGATATGGATCAAATCAACTTGTGTTCACAAAGATTAAACTCCTAAAACATTTCTAGGCAAGCCCTTGGGAGGCATAATCAGGATCTGATATTATAAATAAGGCGAAGCTGCAGGAATCCATAGCACAGAAGGTCACAGAGGGGGGATATGGCATCATTGCTTTCTTCTTCATTGTTTAGCCTGATTAGACCCCAGACTTTAAAAGAAATTAAAAGGTATCCCAATATAATCTGTTCATCTACTGCATCATTGTTTCTTTCTAAGCCTGTTTTATCCTTTGTTACAAAATATGCAATTAGCATCGTAAATGACCCTTCCTTCCTTCCCTCCCCCTCCCTCCCTCCCTCCTTCCTTCCTCCTTCCTGCCCTCCTTCCTTCCTCCTCCCTCCTTCCTTCCCTCCCTCCCTCCTTCCTTCCTCCTTTTTCCTTCCTTCCTTCCTTCCCTCCCCCTCCCTCCCTCCTTCCTTCCTCCTCCCTCCTTCCTTCCCTCCCTCCCTCCTTCCTTCCTCCTTTTTCCTTCCTTCCTTCCTTCCCTCCCCCTCCCTCCTTCCTTCCTTCCTCCTTCCTTCGTTCCTTCCCTCCCTCCTTCCTTCCCTCCCTCCTTCCCTCTGTCTTCGCTCAGATCATCTTCCTTCCTCCCTTCCTCCCTCTTATCTTATCTCCTTCCTTCCCTCCCTCCTTCCTTCCCTCCCTCCTTCCCTCTGTCTTCGCTCAGATCATCTTCCTTCCTCCCTTCCTCCCTCTTATCTTATCTCCTCCCTTCCCTCCCTCCTTCGTTCCTTCGTTCCTTCGTTCCTTCGTTCCTTCGTTCCTTCGTTCCTTCGTTCCTTCGTTCCTTCATTCCTTCGTTCCTTCGTTCCCTCGTTCCTTCCTCCCATGCTCCCTCCCTCCTTCCCTCTGTCTTCGCTCAGATCATCTTCCTTCCTCCCTCTTATCTTATCTCCTTCCTCCCTCCCTCCTCCCTCTCTTCTCTCTCATATCATGTCCTCCCTCCCTCTTCTCTTACCATTTTCTCCTTCCTTCCTTTCTCAGATTAAACTTTTAGTATATCTTCTTCACCCCTCCTTCCCTCCATCTTTTATATTATCTCCTTCCTTCCTCCCTCCCTCCCTCTTCTCTCAAACCATCTCCTTCCTTCCTTCCTTCCTTCCTTCCTCCCTGCCTCCCTTTCTCACATTAAATGTTTATTATTTTTGGAACTAAGATAGCAGTCCAACCTTGTGTTAATTTTAAAATTTAAAAAATAATAATAACTTTTGCAGTTGTTTTTTTAAAAATTCTCTGGTTACGGGTATTTGGATTTAAACCTTTATCCCAGTACATGTACGCTAAGATCATTTAAATGCCTGGCATATTGATTTCTGAAAACTGGGCTCACATTCTAAGCCCTTGATCCTGTCCATGATCATGCTAATGTAGATTTAACAACAACAAACATCTGGAGAGCTTTTTTTAAAAAAAAATTGTTAAGAAGGAAAAAATGCTCTTGAATCAAGCTTATATCTTGGTGGCTTCAGGAACAAATTTGTGTAGTTTTCTTGACAACAGTAGAAAAAATAGTTTCTTGCTTCCTTGTCCTGGGATAATTTCTTGACTTCTCTCTCCAGGTTACAGCAGCTCTAAGATCAAAATGTAAAGTAGGTCTGACTACATCCATATTGGTTAGTTTTTCAAGTTCAGCCAAGTTTCACTAGCACCTTTCTTTATAATTGTTTAGAAAGACTTCTAAACATTACTTATATTCCTAAGCTCTTTTAATGTTACTGTTTTACCTTTTATGGATTTTGTGCATTTGTGTTTGTGTGTGTGGTATGTGAATTCCACCATCCCTCTCTAGTAGGAAAAACCACCCAGAGCCATTCAGAGCCATGTGGACCTGGCAACTTCAAATCACTACCACTAAATGCTCCATCTTACACTTTGGTAAAAAGAATCAGAATACTAAATATAACCTTGGAAGAATTGAACTTATTAATGACCCTCACTCTGTCAAAGACCTTGGTGTACTCATATCCAATGACCTAAGTTGGTTGGTAAATCCACAGTAACTGAATTTAAACATGCCTGGGATAAACATATATCCATCCTAAGATAAAATACAGAAATAGTATAAGGGCAGACTAGATGGATTATGACGTCTTTTTCTGCCGTCAGTCTTCTATGTTTCTATGTTTCTAAGTCCTAGAGCCCACTGCAACAACATTTATTTATTTATTTATTTATTTATTTATTTATTTATTTATTTATTTATTTATTTATTTATTTATTTATTTATTTATTTATTTATTTATTTATTTATTTATTTATTTATTTATTTATTTATTTATTTATTTATTTATTTATTTATTTATTTAATTTATTAGATTTGTATGCCACCCCTCTCCGTAGACTCCATTGCCAAAACGTCTTTAAGAGTTGTTAACATAATCCTTCGCAGCTTCTTCTCTGGTAATATTGAACTGTTAACAAGAGCTTACAAAACATTTGCCAGGCCAATCCTAGAATACAGCTCACCTGTATGGAACCCACATTGCATATCAACACAATTGAGAGTCCAGAAAAATTTCACAAGAAGAGTCCTTCTCTCCTCTTCTCACAACAAAATACCTTACTCCGCCAGACTTGAAATTCTTGGTTTAGACAACTTACAACTCCGTCGTCTCCGTTCCGATTTAATTATAGTTCATAAAATCATATACCAAAATGTCCTACCTGTTAACGACTACTTCACCTTCAACCGCAACAACACACGAGCACGAAATCGATTTAAACTAAATGTCAACCGCTCCAAACTTGACTGCAAAAAATATGACTTCAGCAACAGAATAATCAACGCCTGGAATCCACAACCAGGGGTTAGGAGTAGGTTTCTACTCCTAACCCCAAAACCTTTAACCTTAGATAATCTACAATTGACCTTTCCCCCTTTCTAAGAGGTCTGTAAGGGCTGCCATGCATAAGCATGCCATTGTGCCTACCGTCCCTGTCCTATTGTTCTGTTTTCTTCTATCATTAATTTTTATTGTTACTTATCTAATTTATTTATTTGATTTTTTTTTTATGCCGCCCTTCTCCTTAGACTCAGGGCGGCTTACAACATGTTAGCAATAGCAGTTGCTAATACAGCATATTGCCCTCACAATCAGGGTCGTAATTTTACCCACCTCGGAAGGATGGAAGGCTGAGTCAACCTTGAACCGGTGATGAGATTTGAACCACTTACCTGCAGATCTACCAGTCAGCTTTAGTGGCCTGTAGTAGTGCACTCTACCCACTGTGCCACCTCGGCTCATTATATGTGTACAAATTACCAACCTAAAATTGTCTGACAAGTATATAAAATATATATATATATATAGATCTATCCTAGTCTCCCTTAATTATCTTTCCCTTAAATATATAAAATAAATATATATATATAGATCTATCCTAGCCTCCCTTAATTTTCAAATTCAGCTTAAACATGTGACATATATATATATATATATATATATATATATATATATATATATAAATAAATAAATAAGTAAGAATAAATTCATGTTCCAAATAAAATTTTAGAATAATTACAAGAAATATAAAAAAAGGATAAAGCTGATCTCTGTCCTTGATGGCTTGTCATTTTCAGCCATTTTCCTGTTCTGTTGGGCTCTCTGGTAGACTCCTCCCAAAAATTCACAGGTACAAATTTCAGACACACACACATTTGAAAATTCAAAACAATGTTATTTATAATGAAAATTCACTTAAACTAAGCCCTCTCTTGGTATAGCAAAGAGCACTGGTCTCCAAACAAACTGGTAATTTGTACAAGTCCCTTATCAGTTCTGTGATACTTAGCTTGCAGCTGTGAGGCAATTCACAGTCCTTCTTCTTTCACAAAGTGAAACACACTTTGCTCTGGTTTAGTTTCAAAGCGGGGGAAAAATCAGCACACAAAAGGTCAAAGTCAGTAAAGCAGTCACGAAACACAACAATCAGATAATCCTCCGCAATGGCCAAACCCACAGGCTGCTATTTATAGCAGCCTCACTAATGACCACAGCCCCACCCAACCACAGGTGGCCTCATTTTCTTTGATAATAATCTCTCAGTTGTTGTTGCCTATGCATCGCTCTCCGCATGCGTGGCTGTATCATTAACTCTTGTTCCGAATCCAAGGAGGAGCTAGATAATTGATCTCCTTCTGAGCTGTCTGCCACACTCTCCTCCTCCCTTTCACTCATGTCTTCTGGGTCAGAGGAGCCTTCATCATCAGATTCCACCGGGGGCAAAACAGGCCTGCAGCATGTGGATGTCTCCCCCACATCCAGAGTCCTTGGGGCAGGAGCTGGGCCAGAGCTAACCACAACATTTTCTAAGCAACAATTTGAAAGCGTTTTGTGTCTTTCTTGAGCCTAGCACTCTAGATTTCCCCCTGGTCTCCCATCAAATGCTAACCAGGTCCTGGGAGCTGTATCTTCTGTTCCCCATTCCTTTGGATTTGTATCCTTGCTATAAATTTTGAGAGTGGCACTGCAATCACCCCTTGATGGAAATGAAGAAGCCGTTGAGTCTAGCACTCTAACATTCATGCTGCATTGCTCCATAAATGGAGCTGATTTTTTATTTAGAAGACATTAGATGATATTAATAGGACACTATGCTTGCTGGCACATACTGTGTGTCTTTGGCTGTAAAATATACTGTATATTTTATGATCACTTCAAAGAAAGGGCTAGAGTGAGGGTTAGTCTGATGCATGTATTTTTAAACCATCTAAAGAATGTACAGGGGATGGATGGCATGGAAAAGAAAAGTGTGATATGATGGTGAGAGCACAGGGATGAGTAAGATGTCAAACCTAGGACATTGGTTGCCGATCAGTTTCCGGTCACAATTCAAAGTGTTGGTTATGACCTATAAAGCCCACTCACTGCTCACAGTCACTCATGCCCTCATCACCTCGAGGTTCGACTACTGTAATGCTCTCTACATGGGGCTACCTTTAAAAAGTGTTCAGAAACTTCAGATCGTGCAGAATGCAGCTGCAAGAGCAATCATGGGCTTCCCAAGGTATGCCCATGTTACACCAACACTCCGCAGTCTGCATTGGTTGCCGATCAATTTCCGGTCACAAGTGTTGGTTATGACCTATAAAGCCCTTCATGGCATTGGACCAGAATATCTCCGGGACCGCCTTCTGCCGCAAGAATCCCAGCGACCGGTTAGAGTTGGCCTTCTCCGGGTCCCGTTGACTAAACAATGTCATTTGGCGGGACCCAGGAGAAGAGCCTTCTCTGTGGTGGCCCCAACCCTCTGGAACCAGCTGTCCCCAGATATCAGAGTTTCCCCCACCCTCCTTGCCTTTCGCAAGCTCCTTAAAACCCACCTCTGTCGTCAGGCATGGGGGAATTGAAATTTTCCCTTCCCCCTAGGCTTATAGAATTTAAACATGGTATGCTTGTATGTATGATTGGTTCTTTAAATTGGGGTTTTTTAGATTATTTTTAATATTAGATTTGTTCACATTGTCTTTTTTATTGTTGTTACCCGCCCCGAGTCTTCGGAGAGAGACGGCATACAAATCTAATAAATACAAATAGAAATACAAATGGCATCTGACCAGAATATCTCCGGGACCCCCTTCTGCCGCAGGAATCTCAGCGACCGGTTAGGTCCCACAGAGTTGTCCTTCTCCAGGTCCCGTCGAGTAAACAATGTTGTTTGACGGGACCCAGGGGAAGAGCCTTCTCTGTGGCGGCCCCAACCCTCTGGAACCAGATTAGAACTGCCCCCACCCTCCTTGCTTTTCGTAAACTTCTTAAGACCCATCTCTGTTGTCAGGCATGGGGGAACTGAGACATCTCCCCCGGGCCTATACAGTTTATACATGGTATGTTTGTGTGTATGTTTGCTTTTAATAATGGGGTTTTTAGTGTTTTTTAAATTATTAGATTTGTTTTTACATTGTCTTTGTTATTGCTGTGAGCTGCCCCGAATCTTCGGAGAGGGGCGGCATACAAATCTAATAAATAATAATAATAATAATAATAATAATAATAATAATAATAACAACAACAACAATAATAATAGAGTCAGATCAAATACAGTGGTACTGTACCTCTACTTAAGAATGCCTCTACTTTAGAACTTTTCTAGATAAGAACTGGGTGTTCAAGATTGCCTTTTCTTAAGAACCATTTTCTACTTAAGAACCCGAGCCCGGAAAAAAATCCCAGGAAATTTGAGAGCCGCACGAAGGCACAGCCAGTTTCCTGCCATTCTCCCTTTAATCCCGTCCATCTCGGGCTTTTCTAGGCTGCCAGTGGAGCCTTTCACTTAAGGAGACTTTGGCAGTCCAGAGTAAATGAAGCATTTCCCTTTCTCTGGTCGCTTGGAGAGGGAATAAACCTCTGCCAGCGCCCAGAGAAAAGAAACGCTCCCTTCGCTCTGGGCAGCGACTGTCCTCCTCCTCCTCTTCTTCCTCCTCCTCCTCCCACCCAAATTCAGAGCTTTTATTTCTTTCCTAATGGGTTTGCACGCATTATTTGCTTTTACATTGATTCCTATGGGAAAAATTGCTTCTTCTTACAAACTTTTCTACTTCAGAACCTGGTCACGGAACAAATTAAGTTCTTAAGGAGAGGTACCACTTTTTGTATTATCTCTCCCTGTCCGATATTGCTAGGATGCATCCTAGAAGCCTAGAAGGCTGCATTGTCATTGTAAACACTAGAAGACCCACAGGGTCCCTTCCAACAGAAACTATAAACAAAACCTTCCATGTGGCCCCTGCACTTACTTGGAATTATGAATGGGCCACATGGAGATTTCTGGAGGGGTGGGCTGGGGTGGGCATGGCCAGCCAGGGTTGGTATTTGGGGGTTTGATGAACCCTGGCAATCCTTGGCTAGAGGATCGCCCAAACCCTTCTGAACCCCAGGAGCTCACCCCAATAAAGACTATTCTTTGGTCTTCCTTTTCCCCATGTCTGCCATTTGGATCTGATTGCCACGCCTTTACACAGTTGTAAAAATGAAAGGCGTGTTATAAATACACTAGAAACCCTGTGATATACATTCTATGAGGGTCACCCAGACAATAATGCACCACATTTTTTCTTCAACAATTATTTATTGAACACAATGAAACTTACACACAAGAAAGAATGATGTTTCTTCTACACTCCCTATTATTCCACGTAATCTCTGTCTCGTTCTGTGGCCTTCCTCCAGCGAGACACAAGGGTGTGTATGCCCTGTCGGTGCAACTCCTTGTTCTGGTCACGGAGCCATTTCCATCTTCTAATGGCCTCACCCTCTGTACCCAGCGACTAACCGTACTTCTGTCGACTGCAGATTCTCCATCAACTGTACACAAATGTTTGTAAATGTTCCCAACAGTTTCTTTCTCCGCAGTGAGAAATTCAATGATGACACGCTGCTTGTAACATACATCACTTACAGACGCCATTTCGAAACACTGCTGCAGCTACGCTATCTGTCTGAAGAAATGCAAAATTTACACACACACTCCTGACAATTCAAATAATGTATATCTAAAGTTTCGCATTTGTACCATTACTGTAGCCTGAGAAAAACAATCTGGTGTATTATTTTCTGGGCGTCCCTCGTATGTATCTTAGATTTGGCACCCAACCCTCTTTTCCTGTTTAGATTCCTATGGTGATAGAAACCAGTTCCTCCCCATTGCTTTGATTAAAAGCATCCTTTGATGACCACATTTTATGATTTAATACAAATGTTGCAGTAACATTCCTGCTGTCACTTCCAGCACACTTCTCCTCCCCACCAGGCCAAGACCCAAGATATTTGGAATAAGGGAAGGAAAAAGCATTGCAACTTTAAAAAAAGTTCCCCAAATACAGAATGTGTTTCTGCCAGTTTCACGATGGCCTGTAGCTATCTTGGTTTCATTACATTTCCCAGGAGGGGGGCATCACACCCTGACAGACAGCATCTGGCCCAGGAGACCTTCTTAATTTAAAAACAACAAACTAATTATTGTCACCTACTCTTTCCTGCAGCTTTTTATTTATTTGTTGCCCAGATACATTTGGGTCAGCATTTGGTGTTTCTGCGGAATATCTGCCCTTCTTAAATAAAAACTGCATTTTAAAAAAAAAAGGGGGGGGGAGACTTATTTTCACACTAACCAGTGCAGGAAATGAAATATAGATTAATGTGCATAGTTGGGATATTTTTCTTAAGTCTCTCTTTAAAAAAAAAAAAAAAAATCACTCTTAGCTTCAAACTATAACTTCCATCTGGACTTTTGACAATATCAAAGTTGTAACGGAGGCTAGCACCAGATTCATAAATTGTCAAAAGTGACATGGTAATTTATATTAAATTGGCTTTCTTATTTTCTTGCACTTTGATCTTACAGTTGCTTTTGCAATTGAATACCCTTCCTCAGAGTAACCCAATTTATATTAACACATATCCACACGATCAGTCTCATAAATATCTGGAGCATAACTTATTTTAGGATTGCTGAAGCTTGGGTGCGAAGTTAGTGATGCTTAGACTTTTGCAAAGTCATTCAGTCAAGTTTAGGGTGCCAAAGTTGGCCACTTTGTAGCTTCCAGGCAGAAATTGAACGGGTCCAAAGACGGGCTACAAGAATGGTGGAAGTATCAGGAAAGACTTAATGAACTCAATCTGTAGAGTCTGGAGGACAGAAGGAAAAGGGGGGACACAATCGAAACATTTAAACATATTAAAGGGTTAAATAAGGTCCAGGAGGGAAATGTTTTTAATAGGAAAGTGAACACAAGAACAAGGGGACACAATCTGAAGTTAGTTGGGGGAAAGATCAAAAGCAACATGAGAAAATATTATTTTACTGAAAGAGTAGTAGATCCTTGGAACAAACTTCCAGCAGACGTGGTAGATAAATCCACAGTAACTGAATTTAAACATGCCTGGGATAAACCTATATCCATCCTAAGATAAAATACAGAAAATAGTATAAGGGCAGACTAGATGGACCATGAGGTCTTTTTCTGCCGTCAGACTTCTATGTTTCTAAATAGTTTTTAATGAATATAATGAGAAAAAAAGGGGGGGCAGAGAATGTGATGCTTTTAAGAACTCCATATTAGATGTCATCTCCGCAAAATGAGAAGCCGAGTTGAAAGTATAGGAAGCTGCTTTGATTCAAAAGTTCCATCCAGTTCTGCCCTTGTCTGGAGGCCTCCTCAAAGAGTCTTCTCCCATTTCCCCTTCCAGATCCAATGAAAGAATCATTGAGTCTGTCATCTGCACCTCTATAACTGTCTGTTTTGGCTCTGCAACCCGCCAAGACTGACACAGAGTTCAGATGATAATCAGAACTGCAGAAGAAACAATTACTGTTAACTTGCCTTCCATTCAGGACCTGTATACTCAAAAGTATTTGTGCAAATATATTTGTGCAAATATTTACTGATCCCTCACATAGTGGACACAAACTCTTTCAAGTCCTACCCTCAAAACGTCGCTACAGAGCACTGAACACCAAAACAACTAGATGCAAGAACAGTTTTTTTCCCCGAATGCCATCACTCTGCTAAACAAATAATTCCCTCAACACTGTCAAACTATTGACTAAGTCTACACTACTATTACTACTAGTTTTTTTCTCATCATTCCTATCACCCCTTTCCTCCCACTTAGGACTACAGTATATGATTGTAACTTGTTGCTTGTATCCTTAAGATTTTTATTAATATTGATTGTTTCCTCATTGCTTATTTGACCCCCATGACAATCATTAAGTGTTGTGCCTCCTGATTCTTGACAAATGTATCTTTACTTTTATGTACACTGAGAGCATCTGCACCAAAGACAAATTCATTGTGTGTCCAATCATACTTGGCCAATAAAAAATTCTATTCTATTCTAGATTGAGGAGATCATGGTTCTACTGATCTTAACTGTAGTTTCAGTAGACGGAGAATATGGATTTGTCTGCCAAGGAATTTAGGGAATCATTTTTTATTTATTTTATTTATTTGTTTGTTTATTCTGTCCAATACACAATACATATAGAAGAAAATAGACATGAGGTAATATATATAAAGAAAATATAAAATAGAGAAGAAGATATATGAAAGGAAGAAAATAGATATGATATATGAGATAAAGGAAAGACAATTGGACAAGGGACAAAAGGCACACTGGTGCACTTATGTATGCCCCTTACTGACCTCTTAGGAACCTGGAGAGGTCAATCGTGGATAGTCTAAGGGAGAAATGTTGGGGGTTAGGGGTTGACATTATTGAGACTGGTAATGAGTTCCACGCTTCGACAACTCGATTGTTAAAGTCATATTTTTTACAGTCAAGTTTGTAGCGGTTAATATTAAGTTTGAATCTGTTGTGTGCTCTTGTGTTGTTGCGGTTGAAGCTGAAGTAGTCATTGACAGATAGGACGTTGCAGCATATGATCTTGTGGGCAATACTTAAATCATGTTTTAGGCATCCTAGTTCTAAGCTTTCACGACCCAGGATTGTTAGTCTATTTTCGTAGGGTATTCTGTTTCGAGCGGAGGAGTGAAGGGCTCTTCTGGTGAAATATTTTTGGACGTTTTCAAGGGTGTTGATGTCCAAGATGTGGTATCATCATTGGAGGCTTTTAAGAAAAGAGTGGACTGAAATGGTATCGAACCGTGATGGCAAACCTGTGGCATGTGTGCAACAGGAGGCATTGGGCCATATCTGCTGGCACCCAAGTCATTGCCTTCGTTCAGTGTGCACATCGGCCAGGTGATTTTCGTCTCACATGGAGGCTCTGGGAAGACATTCTGGCCTCCGGAGGGCCTCTGAGGCAGGGGGAGGCTGTTTTTGCCCTCCACAGGCTCCAGGGAAGCCTCTGGAGCCTATGGAGGGTAAAAAATAGACCTACCGGACACACCAGAACTTGGAAAATGGGGCAGCAGGGGAGAGGGTCATGTACATATGTGCGGGGGCTGTGGCAGCACGGGTGTGTGTGTCATGCATGCATGCACAGGGTGTGGGTTGCGTGGGGTACATTGGATTTTGGGTCTGGGTGTGTGAGATAGTGTGCATTTTTGGCACCCGAGGAAGGAAAGGTTTGCCATCACTGGTATAGGATCTTCTGCTTGAGCAGGAGGTTGGACTAGAAGACCTTCAATGTCCCTTACAGGTCTATTCTGATTGATTGATTGATTGATTGATTGATTGATTGATTGATTGATTCAGTTTCTTTAGTCCCAGACAGATATGAGTGCTAAGATGTTGACAAATTCACAGAGAAATGTTTAGATTTCTGCTCAAATTCCATTGTCACGAATAGAATAATTTCTATTACGATCGACTGATTAGCATTGCAAATAAGAATAATTGTAAAAATGGGGGGAAATAAGATAATATATTATAATTAGTGGTAAATAGTCAGTCTGTCTGATAACAGCAGTTGTATATAAAACCATTCTGATGTATACCATTAACATATGTGTGTCTATAGTTAACAGTCCTCTTTATTTTATTAAAAACTGAGCCTATTGATGAATTTAGTTTCTGATTAAGCTAAAAAGAAAGGGGTGTTATTATTGGCCTACAAAACTTTTGCCAGACCCATCCTAGACTACTGCACATCTGTCTGGAACCCATACCACATCTCAGACATCAACACCCTTGAAAATGTCCAAAGATATTTCACCAGAAGAGCCCTTCACTCCTCCACTCGAAACAGAATACCCTACGAAAATAGACTATCAATCCTGGGCCTAGAAAGCCTAGAACTATGACTCCTAAAACACGATCTGAGCATTCCCCACAAGATCATATGCTGCAATGTCTTACCAGTCAATGACTACTTCAGCTTCAACTGCAATAGCACAAGAGCACGCAACAGATTTAAACTTAATACGAACCGCGCCAAACTTGACTGTAAAAAATATGATTTCAACAATCGAGTTATCGAAGCTTGGAACTCACTACCGGACTCAATTGTGTCAACCCCTAACCTCCAACATTTCTCCCTTAGACTCTCCACGATTGACCTCTCCAGGTTCCTAAGAGGCCAGTAAGGGGCGTACATAAGTGCACTGATGTGCCTTTCGTCCCCTGTCCAATTGTCTTTCCTTTCTCTCACCTTATATATTCTCTTCCTTTCATATATCCTCTCCTCTAAGTTCACCTTCACCCTCCTTTATATTATCCCATGTCTATTTTCTTCCTATGTATTTATGTATTGGACAAATGAATAAATAAATAAATAAATAAATAAATAAATAAATAAAAATATCATCTTTAAGGAGCGACCATAGCTTTTTCTGTGTAGAACCTATCTGCAGATGATCAGAAATGACAAACAAAATTGTTCTTTGTCATTCAAAGGTGTTTTTTTTCTGCTCTCACATAAACTAAAATTGAGTGTATGCATATCTCCATATTCATCTCCTGTCCCAATTTTTCACTCAGAAACATTGCAGACAAATCAAAGCCACTAGTGAAAGAAAGGGGGGAGAGTGTTGAAAAAAAGACATCATGGTTGAAACTTTACAATTGCAATATTTTCTGTCAAGGAGAAGACAGTTACCAGAACAGCCCTGGATAAACTCTGGAGATATTGACCTTTTCCCTTCCTATAAACAATTGTAATCATCTAAAAGGCAAGATCAGAGAGTGGCCATCTGTGCTTGGTCTGGAGTTTCCTAGTCAACTTTTTAATCACACATCAACGTGTCATTCCTTTGATGTACAAGAAGGTTTTCTGGACAAATGTCTTCAAACCACAATAGATAAGGTACCATAAACAAGTTAAGCTTCAAAGGTGTCTAAAGGAAGCCATAGGGGGACATAACTTCTTATCCTGCCAGATACAGACCCAGCTAAAGTATGCAAAGATTAGACCAAAGCTAACTATTTGCCACTTTACTGAAGACAGCAATATCATTGCACAGTTAGGAATGTAAAACAAACATCTTGATTATTATCGGAGGAGGATTGATGGGGCCTCTCTAATTGAACATCTATAAACACATATTTTTTTTCCCCAGAGCATGCAGATTCTTTTTTAATGAATTTTATTCCCAGACCTGGATTTGGTAGTCTCTGGGTTTTTGTGTTTTGTTGTTCCTTGTTTCATTTAGAAAGGTAATTGTAGTGCAAAGTGAGAGCTACGAAGTTACATGCTTTTCACAAGATGCTTGATTCCATTCTTTGTTCCTGGCTCCTTCCAGAGTAGCCAAGCAATATTTGGTCATCTACTTAGTATGTCGCAATCTTATTAAAGGGCTCTTAGATTCCCTTGCCGTTTAATATATTTTTCCATGGAATATTTTCTCCCAACTCTCTGGTTTCCTAATACATGCTGATACTTCTCTTTTACATGGAATACAATAATAATAATAATAATAATAATAATAATAATAATAATAATAATAATAATAATTATTATTATTATTATTATTATTATTATTATTATTATTATTATTATTATTATCGACATTATTATTATTATTGTTGTTGTTGTTGTTATTGTTATTGTTATTGTTATTGTTATTGTTATTATTATTATTATTATTATTATTATTATTATTATTATTATTATTATTATCAGAGAGTGGGATTTCCTAGACACATGGAGGGATGGAGGGATTGGGATGGATGGGTGGAGGGATAGATTGAGATGATTGGATTGGATTGGACTGGATTGGATTGGATTGGAATGGATGGATGGAATGATTGGAATGATTGGAATAGATGTATGTATGCATGGCTGAATTGGATGTATGTATGTATGAATAGATAATAATAATAATAATAATAATAATAATAATAATAATAATAATAATAATAATAATAATAATAATAATTATTATTATTATTATTATTATTATTATTATTATTATTATTATTATTATTATTATCTATTCATCCATCCAATTCAGCCATGCATACATCCATCTATTCCAATCATTCAATCAATCCATCCATCCATTCCAATCCATCCATCCATCCATTCCAATCCATCCATTCCAATCCAATCCAATCCAATCTTCTCAATCCATCCCTCCACCCAGCCATCCCAATCCCTCCATCCCTCCACCTGTCTAGGAAATCCCACTTTCTGAATACTCTTCATGATTCATCCTTGGCTTTTAAGGGCCAATTTAGTTGTAGTACATGTAAATAGCAATAGCAATAGTATTTAGACTTCTATACTATTTCACAGTGCTTTACAGCCCTCTCTAAGTGGGTTACAGAAAGTAAGCATATTGCCCTAAACAACCTGGGTCCTCATTTTACCCACCTTGGAAGGATGGAAGGCTGAGTCAACATTGAGCCTACTCTGATTTGATCTGCCAAACAGCTGGCAGCTGGTGATCAACAGAAGTAGCTTGCAATACTACTGCATGGGTGGGGGGAGGAATATTAAAATTTTTGGTTAGCAACAACCAAAGAGCCATTGATTGAACACCCCTGGTCTTTAAATTGTCACCAGACTGTGTCACTCTGAATATACAACTGTGGAACTTATATTTAGATATAATTTTAAAGATACACATCTATGAATCTATATATCAATCTACGGAGAGGGGCGGCATACAAATCCAATAAATTATTATTAAATTATTATTAAATACTACAGCAGTTACAGGGCATTTTGTTTAGGACCTCTGGTTTTATTTATTTATTATTTATTTATTTATTACTTAGATTTGTATGCCGCCCCTCTCCGAAGACTCGGGGCGGCTCACAACATGTAGAAACAAATCATAAGCAATCAGGCAAATTTAAAATATTTAAATATTTAAAAACCCCATATACTAACAGTCATACACACAGACATACCATGCATAAATTAAACGTGCCCAGGGGGAGATGTTTCAGTTCCCCCATGCCTGACGGCAAAGGTGGGTTTTAAGGAGTTTACGGAAGGCAGGAAGAGTAGGGGCAGTTCTAATCTCCGGGGGGAGTTGGTTCCAGAGGGCCGGGGCCGCCACAGAGAAGGCTCTTCCCCTGGGGCCCGCCAACCGACATTGTTTAGTTAAAACTCATCTTTGAAAAATTTCAATAAAAATTGATTAGCTAAATAATATATCGGTATGTATTTGGAAGGTTCACTTCCATGAGGCTTGTGTGCTTTGGGAGGAGGGCATGAATGTAAGGAATTATCAATCATGTTCAAATATATAAGAGCCAGTTTGGTCTAATAGTTGAGGCACTAGGCCAGAAAGCTGGAAACTGAGTTCAAATCCCACCTTGGCCATAAAAGTCAGGGTCAACCCAACTCACCTCACAGGGTTTTTGTGATATGAAAAAATAGGAGGAGGAAGGTGTGTTGCAGATGTTCATCACCTTGAGTTTTATCTATTTATTTTATTTACCGGTATTTGTTTTGTCAAGTACGTATTGGTGGCATACAACGATATAACAATATAATGCAGCTGCGAGAGCAATCATGGGCTTTCCCAAATATGCCCATGTTACACCAACGCTCCGCAGTCTGCATTGGTTGCTGATCAGTTTCTGATCACAATTCATAGTGTTGGTTATGACCTATAAAGCCCTTCATGGCACCGGACCAGATTATCTCAGGGACCACCTTCTGCTGCACGAATCCCAGCGACCAGTTAGGTCCCACAGAGTGGATCTTCTCCAGGTCCCGTCAACTAAAGAATGTCACTTGGCGGGACCCAGGGGAAGAGCCTTCTCTGTGGCAGCCCTGGCCCTCTGGAACCAACTCCTCCCAGAGATTAGAATTGCCCCCCCTTTTTGCCTTTTGTAAGCTGCTTAAAACCCACCTCTGCCGTTAGGCATGGGGGAATTGAGACCCTCTTCCCCCTAGGCCTTTACAATTCTATGCATGGTATGTATGTATGTATGTTTGGGTTTTTTATATTAATGGGTTTTTAATTGTTTCTAACATCAGACTACTATTGTACACTGTTTTATTGTTGCTGTTAGCCGCCCCAAGTCTCCGGAGAGGGGCGGCATACAAATCCAATAAGTAAGTAAGTAAGTAAGTAAGTAAGTAAGTAAGTAAGTAAGTAAGTAAGTAAGTAAGTAAGTAAGTAAGTAAATAAATAAATATAAAACATATCGAAACATTAGGACAGAGGATGGAAGGAACGCTGGTGTACTTATTATTATTATTATTATTATTATTATTGTTGTTGTTATTATTATTATTATTATTATTATTATTATTATTATTATTATTATTTATTGGATTTGTATGCCGCCCGTCTCTCCGGAGACTTATGCGTGTCCCTTATTGTTTGTAAGTTGTAAGTTTGTTAGTTGTTTGTAAAAATAATAAAAAGGGGGTACAAACAAGCAAACAAATAAATGGTGTGAAACCATTTCATAATATAATTATGACAATATAGCATGTTTCTCATGTGCTCTTCGGTGCTTACCGTTATTGAAGTAAAGGAGTTAGTTTATGACTTGGGACTATCAGACTAATAAAAGGGCCTAGAGATTTATTCACTCACCAACCTAAAACAATTTTACCTTTTTTTTCCCCCAAGTAACATTGCCTCTTCTCTGCTTTCAGAAGCTTCTGTGTAAATTGACTTTCTTTGGCCATTGCTGAGGGATCACCTAGTAATATACATAGGACATTTAAGGCCTCCGAGGAAGCATGAGGAATCGTACTAAATGAATAAGATCTTCGGGGGCCTTCGGTGACAACGCAGTATTTTGCTCTCTGTGTCAGCCTACACAAAATAAATGTTGCGGATGGAAAGTTAAATAAACCTAAGGAAAGGAAGATTAAGGGCCCACGAATTTGCAGTTTTTCCTGTCCCGAGTCACATCAAGAGAAGGAATTCTCAATAGCAGCATAGCTATTGCTCTCCTTGTCAATATTGCTTAATTTTACATCTATTCAAAGTTGTAAAAAATAAGTACCCATAGTTCAAGGAGATAATGTTTAGGTGGGAATAGTCCATAAAATAGGCTATTCTATCCTTCTGACTTATAACATAGTTTATTCAGGGTCAGAAAGCAACCTAGGCAGTGGTGGGCTCCTATTAGTATGGTCAGGTATGCAAAACCAGTAGAAAAATTTTGGTCAGGTACGCAGAACCTGGTAGAAAGTTTTTGAATTTTTTTCCTTTTTTTCCCTTCTGGGCTCTGGGTATGTTTTTCCTATCACAGTAAATGAGGTTGAATGTGTATAATTTTAGAAGAGCTGTGCATGTGTGTGTTTGTGTGTACATACACATTCAGTTTATATAGTAGATAATGTATTTTTTTTTGTGTACCTGTGTGTAATATGTATGTACACACATGGCATATATACATAGAATTACATAGTATATTTTGGATGCTCAGTAATAGTAAATAGATGGGGAAATTGTATCTCTTTGAGGCGAGGAGAGGTACACTAACCCTAACCCTAACCCTTGATAGAATAGAATAGAATAGAATAGAATAGAATAGAATAGAATTTTATTGGCCAAGTTTGATTGGACACACAAGGAATTTGTCTTGGTGCAAATGCTCTCAGCGTACATAAAATAAAATATACATTTGTCAAGAATCATGTGGTATGACACTTAATGATTGTCATAGGGGTCAAATAAGCAATGAAGTGATGTCAAGTTGGCTATCTTTAAGCCAGTCACATGACCTTTAAGCCACCCCCCAGTCCCATGATCGTCAAGCCACTCCCACCTGGTCACATGGCTGGCAAGCCACACCCACAAAATAAGCCACACCCACAGTGTAGTCATAAAAGTTTTTTTGCAGACCTTCACTTATATTTGGAGACCCCAAGCTAAAAGAGCAACAGATAGGAACCAAAGCAAACTGATGAAGACATGTTCTTGGATGCTTCCAAGTAAGCCCAGTGATTGAAATTCTTCCCTGTTAGAAAACAAAAAAGGTGCTACTTCAGGAACACTCTAAATTCTGTTGAAGCTCCATGTAGAACACACAAAGTGAATTAAGAGGTCCTTAGCACTCCTTGTGAGCTGGGTGGCTTTCTTACAGATGTTTCATTTCCCAAATTAGATGACTAGTTCAAAAGTGCTAGTCATGAAGTGAATTGTTTACATCTCTTCTGTAGGTGGTGCAATGGATCAGTATTTAAGATGCTGGGTTTGTTGGATGGAAAACTGACTGCCCAGGTTCGAGACCCAAGCATCCCATGGTGGGGTGGGTGCCTGTCTTTGCTAGACTACTGCCCACCTAGCAGTTCAAAAGCATGCAGATGCAATTAGATAAATAGGTACCACTTTGGTGGGAAGGAAACATACTGGTCACATGACCCTGGACATATCTCTGGACAGTGCTGGCCCATGACCTTAAATATCAGTTGAGTGCTGCCCCTTAAAGTCAGCAACTACTAATGGAGTAAACTCTGCAGAGAATCCTTATCTAGGAGAGATTATCACTCAATGCTTTAACACTCCTGACTGTTGTGGTTGGCTCGCATCTGGCTCCCTTGGTCACAGATTTCAAGGAGAATGAATGAGGTTCATCTTGGTATCATAGGCCAGTGTGCTTACCAGAGGATTTGGAAAGTGAGAGTGAGGAAAATTTAGGGCCTGGGGAACCTCCAGAGACTGCAGAACCCCCAGCTGTGGTACTGTTTGAGTCAGATGAGGAGAGTAGGAAGAATGTGAGGGAGACAAGAATATCTCCAGCAACGTAGATCTAGGCATTG
Source organism: Erythrolamprus reginae (assembly GCF_031021105.1). Taxonomy (NCBI): domain Eukaryota; kingdom Metazoa; phylum Chordata; class Lepidosauria; order Squamata; family Dipsadidae; genus Erythrolamprus; species Erythrolamprus reginae. The sequence goes on along the minus strand of NC_091958.1, from coordinate 15,939,923 downwards.
AATATTTCTATGCACAGTTTGTCATCACTGATAGTATAAAAGGATAGTGTAAAAGGGAGGATTATGGGAAATCTCAGTGCAAAAGTTCAATGTTCCTACATATATAGAGAGAGCTATCAGACGAAGAGTCTCTTTTAAATCTTTCTGCAATCCTGAAATCCTGATTTTTGAAGGCATTTGTGAGTACCTGTCAACACTGAAAAGTAATGACTTGAATCTATTACCTTATGTTGGATAGCTCATTATTAACTGTGCTGATAATGGTGGACTTTTGATAGTTGGACTGACATTCCTGTGATTTCATTGCTGTTTCCAGCAATTTCTTTGTAAATAGACAAATAGACATAGTGACTTTGCTTTTGAGTCTTCATTGTGGATTGATTACTGATAATTAACTGGGTTGGACAGAACACTGACCACTCATTCAGGACGGTTAAAGTTTGGACTGATACCGATTGAATTTGAATATACTGGGGGGGGGGGTGTTCTGAGGAATGGAAACTCTACATGGGATCATCAGAGGACAATGGTACAAAGCTGGTTTCTACCTGGGGACACTTTTGTTTTGCTAGCGATTCCAAAATCAATCATCTGATTGATTGATTATGTGCCTTAAGTTGTTTTCAACCTCCTAGCCAGCAGATAGTTAGATTTTTCTCCATGACAATCTGCTCCTAACAAGGTCTTTTTAGGTCTTCCAATAGTGCTATTCCTGGGGATGCATCCGTTTATATCTGCTGTTCAACAATGGTAAATGCATCTTGTGTTCTCAGCAAGTGATAAAATACAATGGAATGTGGATTTCAAATGAGATCTGCCTTCCTCAATTAACTTTTGTGGCTCATGTAGTTAGAGGAAATGTCACAATGGCTTCATTCTGCAAGGTAAAGAATATGCTAATGCTGACTATAAACAGGAAGACAAAATCTGTTGTTTCCAGAAATCTGGTGTTGAATTTTTGTAGACATATAAATTGCTCCTTTATATTGCTAAGAAAACTTCAGGGACTAGTCCCAGGCATTGACACCGACTTGAAGACACACAAGACACAGGCACAAACACACACACACACACACACACACACACACACTGGTTTTAACCTGTTACATTACGGCAGCCTTCATATTGAAGGAATCTCATGGTTTGGTCTCATTCTTTGAGTTTAACTTTAGCAAACTATTTTGTTAGATTATTCATGAACTGGGAGAGCCAATGGCAACAAGGTCAGCCAATGACTGGGCACAGCAACTAAATCAGCCAATGAGAGCTAAACATACCTGAGTCTGTGCAGAGAATCGAAACTGAAGCTAGATGTCTGGGCTTGGCTCAGCCTACTTTGTATTCTCAGTCCACTCTGAACTCTAAAAATGAAACTAACTATTCTCTCCTGCTGGTGTGTTTGCCTGTAACTGCTGCTACATTAAAGAACTCTGCTACTGGCACTGTAAATACTCATCTGTTATTCTTGTATATGCTGTGGTTGGCTCACGGCCAGCTCCTCTGGCAACAGATTTTGAACCGGATGAGCCAGGTCCGTCGGAGCATTGGAGACCTGTGTGGCTCTTGGAAGGTTCAGATAGTGAGGGGGAAGTAGAGATGGAAGCTGAAGGTGCAGGAGAGTTAGAGGTGCAGTGCCCGTGAAACCTCCAGTTAGAGCCTTGTCTGGGTCAGATGAGGAGAGGGTGATTAATGACCCCATTCTCAATGTCCAGGTGTGAAGGATGATGGGACGACAGGAGCAGCAGCGCAGACGCAGAAGAAGATCCTAATCACAGCTGGGAGTAATTAGGAAATGCTGCAGCAGGCTTAAAAGGGGAGGTTTTGTGGGAGATTCTTTGCAGGAGTTATCGTTCGTGGTTTAACAGAGAAAATGAAACATTTGGAATTTCATCTCTAAATCAACATCTTGCATCTTTGGAAAACAACCCAGTTTTTGGACACTTGTGTTTTGAAAGACTATAGCTCTTGAACAATAGAATGAGTAGCTTTCTTTCAGCCCAGTTTGGAGGCATTATTGAGACATTCGTTATCAGCTTGGCAGTTAACCCCAGTCTTTTGGTCATAAACAGACATTCTTCTACATCATTGTGGCTCTCAGCCAATTTGTAAAGCAGTCTGTGTGTATGTTTTATATTTCCTTGCTGCTCAACCGGTCCCATCAGGCAGAGCAATTTATAAAGAAGTTTCTTATTTAAATCATCCTGGTGTATCAGTTTGCCTGTGTGTGTTTTATGGATTTAATTTTCTGCAACACACTCTGAAATATTTAATTCTAGGAAAGCATTTTATGCAACTGAATAAACTTGCCCAAGTGAACTTAAAACGGGGGCTACATTTGTATCATTGTTAGTATGACCCATGTGTCACATTAAAACCACGAGGTCAGTTTTCTGCTCAGGAAGAATTACAAGATTCAATCAAATTATATTAGAATTGTTGGAATTTTACATATTTTGCATTCATAAAATGAGAGTTCACTCCTTGGCAGCTTTAGCAAAAAGGATCATATGCTGGGAAAATGTTTTGAGTGCTTGGAAAAAAGTTTTGCCAGAGAAATTGGAGAATTCTTTCCAGACTGAAAAAAAAGAAAAAGAAACCAAGAGTGCACAATCTTTTTGTTTTGTTTTGAACTAAAGGCTATTCTTGAACTTTGACTGCCACGTTGAAAAATTGTGCTTCACCACTTAAATGAAACGGTGGCTAAGAAGCTGCTAAAATGGCCAGTTTACTAAATCAAAATTACATAAATTAAATTAAAAGCTATTCACTATTAAATTAAATGCTATTGCAAAAACACCACCGTGTATTTAGAAACTATTATTTTGTTAAAAGTTACAAATCAGCTATGTTTGGTATTGTACCAAAAACCACAGTAAATGGATAGAAATTGTATATCCCTGAAAAAAATAATAGGCTTGATCAACTTTCTTCAGTCTTATACCAATCAAGACTATGGTTCCAAGAAAATGATTTCAGCTGTGGCCCACAACCATGGATGTTAGGAAATAAGAGAATCTGAGACTAAACCCATTGGAAGGCAACAGAATTCTGTTTGCTAGGTGATCAGTTACTGGCATAGGTGGTCAGCAACTGGCAGCTGGAACAGAGTTCTTTTCAGGTGGGGAGGGGGAGTAGAACGTCTATAAATAATTATATAATTAATTATAATTAATTAATCAATTAATTAATTAATCAATTAAGGCATATATTTCACCCCTTTAAAACCATTTGGAATCTCTTTCAAAGAGAATCCCAGAGAAGCTACGTCCTCTATTTCAGTTAGTGATATATTTATTCACGTATTTCCAACTGTATTTTGTCTCATGCTATACATACACATACATATAGGGGTAGAGGTTCATTTAACCAACCCACAAGCTCAAAAAATGAACCTCCTCCCTCATCCTATGCCAAGCCTACTATTTGTGTGTACAATCGGGCTTGATACATTGACACTTAAAGCTTGAAAATGTATGTAGAATATGTAATGCCTTAGCATCAGAGCATTTTTAATATCAGGCAACTGGCAGTTGGAACAGAGTTATTTTCAGGTGGGGAGGGGGAGTAGAACGTCTAACTCTTTAGCATTAGAGCATCTCAATATAACACTGTATAAGAAATACTAATGATCAGATAGTAATTTCTAAAAATCCTTTTTTAGGAACACCTAGAAGCCAAGAGGAACATATGTGCAATAAACATTCACATATAGTGTGTGTGTGTGTATGGGGAATCCAGAGCATGATACCATGGTCTTTTGAGACTAAACTATGCAGATGTATGGATTCCCCAAACACACACACACACACTAGATCTACAGTATATATTCTGTATACACAAACACAAAACATTTCTCGGGTGCTTTGTTCACATTCCACATGCCCATACACATCATGCTAATAGCTTCATAGATTTATCCATAATAGTCTTTCTCTTCTTGTTTTGTCATTCCGTGGCAGCTCTGCTCCATTTATATATGCTCTTTACTTTGCTTCATTGCCTACACATTGATTATTTCACATTTGTCAGCATTAGATGCGAAATACTATTTTCCACTTTCGGTGTTTGGCACCTGAAAGAATAAAATTCATTTAAATTTAGACCCCTTCTATTCTCTCCTTCACAAGCCCCGCCCGCTTAACAGCTTTTGTTATTTGTAATATATTTAATTGGGGTGATGTTAAAAGTCAGTCGCTTGAACTATTTGTGTGTAATCCCCCCCCCCAAGTTGTCATTACAAAGCTCAGTGTTAAATCAGAGGCTGGAGGCCGAGGAAAAGGGTAACAGCTCTTTATTCAATAATCAGGAACATTAAAAGTGACCAGCTCGCAGGCAGGTAGTGACTTAAAGAAAAGCGTCCGAAGCCGCACCTTACCAGCGCTGGGGATTGGTGACAATGTTTCAAGACTTCACGCCGGGGCTTCCTATTGGTTGCGCCCAGAGGTTCCTTATTGGTCACGCCTCGGCTTCCCATTGGTTGCGCTTGCGGGTTTCTCATTGGTCACGCCTGCTCCAATCAGCGATCACATTTATTCTAACAACTTGCAAACATAACACTCAGTCTTTGTATTTCTCTGCGGTGGCACATGGTTTTTCTCCAGTCTTTGTGTGCAAATATTAGGCAGCATCCTTTTCTAAATAACAACAATACAAGGATCAGACACTAAGGAGGAGAGAACAAACCTAAAACTATGAAGCTAGTTCTTGACAGTTGGAGCAATTAATCTGTGGAACAACTTGCCTCCAGAAGTTGTGGGTGTTCCAACACTGGAGATTTTAAAGAAGAAACTTGGCAGCCGTTTATCTGAAATGGTATAGATTTTCCTGCTTGAGCAGGGGGTTAGACTAGTAGACCTTCAAGGTCCCTTCCCATTCTATTGTTCTGTTAGGTCTCGGGTGCCATCACAGTTAAATTTCCAATGAAATAATTGTCAGAGTTGCATTCAGAAGTTACCCACCAGACTCAGGCACAATATCAGGAATTGGAGACGTTTCGGAATGAAGACAATACAGCAGGAATTCTTGAGAAGAGTTTCTATTTCTTTGTAGCAGAAACTATACTCTCTATATTCTATTTACATAAGACCAACTACATGACACTAACCACAAACTAAACACCCACCCACCCACCCACCCAACCAGCCAACCACAAACCTGCTGCGCGAATCCCAGTGACCGGTTAGGTCCCACAGAGTTGGTCTTCTCCGGGTCCCGTCGACTAAACAATGTCGTTTGGCGGGACCCAGGAGAAGAGCCTTCTCTGTCGCAGCCCCGACCCTCTGGAACCAGCTCCCCCCGGATACCAGAGTTACCCCCACCCTCCTTGCCTTTCGCAAGCTCCTTAAAACCCACCTCTGTCGTCAGGCATGGGGGAATTGAAATTTTTCCCTTCCCCCTAGGCTTATAGAATCTATACATGGTATGCTTGTATGTATGATCGGTTTTTTAAATTGGTTTTTTTTAGATTATTTTTAATATTAGATTTGTTTACATTGTCTTTTTTGTTGTTGTTAGCCGCCCCGAGTCTTCGAAGAGGGGTGGCATACAAATCAAATGAATGAATGAATGAATGAATGAATGAATGAATGAATAAATAAATAAATAAACCTATGCGATGGTGCATTACAGTATATACAATTCTTAACCAATCAGGTCATAGCACATTCTGCTGATCCACTGTGACTTAGCATTCATTGTAATTTATACTAATTACATTCTACTCCAGTGTAACTGGGACATTACCTCAGGTACTAATCCTGACAAGAATTTTCCCCTTTCTCAAGGCTTCCATATAAGTTTCAGAAGTGCTTTTTCCAAAAGGCAAATAGATTTTCTTGCTTTTTTTTCTCTCTTTGAAAATGTTTTGCTTCTCACCCAATAAGAAAGTCCAGCTGCTTTTTGGAAAAAGGCGCCTTTGGCCCAACCATGACCTGGATGATTGAAAACATCCAAAGACACTTCCATACAAAATTCCTTTGGATAAAGAAGAATTCAGTAGGAAGGGTGATTATATGTGTGTGTCTCTGTGTGTATATCGAAAAATCAGGCCATTAAAAAAAAATACTGCAAATGAGCAAGAGAAAATCTTTATCTCTCCATCCAGTAGTAAGTCAAATTTAACTCATTTATTTTTGTACTCTCCGATAAGATTTTACCGAATAGCAGGAAAGCTACATGAAAGCAACGAAACTCAAGAACACCTCTTTTTATGCAGTTACTTTGAACCAAAAGAGTTATATAGAAGAGGGGAAAAGAGTTATTTCAAAGTACAATGGAACTTTGATATACTTTCCAAGAGTTTGATGCAGTCTTATTATACCATCCATGATTTACATTGTACAATGAATAATTAACCACCTAGATCTCCCTGGGTGGAGGAGGGGGCAAATGAATGAATGAATGAATGAATGAATGAATGAATGAATGAATAAATAAATAAATAAATAAATAAATAAATAAAATGTTCTGACTCAGCTCCCAAACATGATAAGTCCTCTGTAATTTTCTAAATGTTCCCTTTATTAAGAGTACCAGCAATACCAGCAAAAGTGTCTCTCTGTCTCTGTCTCTCTCAGTCCCCCTCTCCCTCCCCTCTGTTGTGGTTAGCTCTGGCCCAGCTCCTGCCCAAGGACTGTGGATGTGGGGGAGACATCCACATGCTGCAGGCCTGTTTGCCCCCGGTGGAATCTGCTGATGAAGGCTCCTCTGACCAAGAAGACATGAGTGACAGGGAGGAGGAGAGTGTGGCAGACAGCTCAGAAGGAGATCAATTATCTAGCTCCTCCTTGGATTCAGAACAAGAGTTAATGATACAGCCACGCATGCGGAGAGCGATGCATAGGCAACAACAACTGAGAGATTATTATCAAAGAAAATGAGGCCACCTGTGGTTGGGTGGGGCTGTGGTAATTAGTGAGGCTGCTATAAATAGCAGCCTGTGGGTTTGGCCATTGTGGAGGATTATCTGATCGTGGTGTTTCATGACTGCTTTACTGACTTTGACCTTTTGTGTGCTGATTTTCCCCCGCTTTGAAACTAACCCAGAGCAAAGTATGTTTCACTTTGTGAAAGAAGGACTGTGAATTGCCTCACAGCTGCAAGCTAAGTATCACAGAACTGATAAGAGACTTGTACAAATTACCAGTTTGTTTGGAGACCAGTGCTCTTTGCTATACCAAAGGAGGGCTTAGTTTAAGTGAATTTTCATTATAAAGAACATTGTTTTGAATTTTCAAACGTGTGTGTGTCTGAAATTTGTACCTGTGAATTTTTGGGAGGAGTCTACCAGAGAGCCCGACAGAACACCCTCCCTCTTTCCCTACCCCACACACTGCAGGCTAGCAAATCTATCTAGCTCAGACTGAGTCAAAGCAGGGGAATTGAGGCAGGGGGACGAAGATATACAATTTGCCAGACTCAGTCCTCAATGGTTGAAAGGACGGTGTCATCCCATTCTTGGAGACTAGCTCCACCCGCTATGGAGAATGTGGAACGCGAGCCAAAATACATGATATTTTACAAACACTTCATTTGACTTCTTTCTCCCACTCCCAAATGAATTTAAAGAAATGACAGCTGGGCAGGGAGTTTAGAGACTCTCCCATTTTGATCCCTTGTTGTTCTTTTCCTTCCCTTTAATCTGCCAGTAGAAATCTTTCAACGACAAGAATACTTAAGAAACGCATATGGCCTCATTCTTTTTTCGAATATACTAGAATACGCCTCAGTAGGCATAATCTTAGAAGAAAATTTCCCCCATGCATTAGGAAGAGAAAGTGGGATGTATCTTCAAACATGGCATCTGCCATCGACAGGCTTTGATTGTCCTTTTGTGAATGAAGGAAGACAGAAAGATGCAACCAAACTAATAGGGAGGAGGTATTTTTTGAAGTTAGGCAACCAAAGGAATTTAACTGATAAAGCTATCCTACAAATTGGTTGAAAGTTTGTCTAATACAGTACATATTTTCTTAGAAGTAAGTAAGAAACAGAATACCCTACGAAAATAGACTATCTATCCTGGGTCTAGAAAGCTAAGAACTGCGGCGCCTAAAACACGATTTAAGTATTGCCCACAAGATCATATGCTGCAACGTCCTTCCGGTCAACGACTACTTCAGCTTCAACCGCAACAACACAAGAGCACACAACAGATTCAAACTTAATATTAACCGTTCCAAACTTGACTGTAAAAAATATGACTTTAACAATCGAATTGTCGAAGCGTGGAACTCATTACCGGACTTGATAGTGTCAACTCCCAACCCCCAACACTTCTCCCTTAGACTCTCCACGATTGACCTCCCCAGGTTCCTAAGAGGCCAGTAAGGGGCGTATATAAGTGCACTGATGTGCCTATCGTCCCCTGTCCAATTGTCTTTCCTTATCTCATATGTCATATATATTCTCTCCTTATCTATATCTATATATCTATATCTATATCTATAACTATATATATTCTCTCCTTATCTCTTATATCATATATGCTCTCTCCCTCCCATCTACTTCTCTTCTTTTTACTTTCTATCGTCATATATATTACTTAATGTCTATTCTCTTCCATATGTATTGTATATTGGACAAAGAATTAAAAATAATAATAATAATAAATAAATAATAAGTCCTGTTATTTTTAATCAACCACATATGGGTATACGGTGTTCCCTCAATTTTCGCAGGGGATGCGTTCTGAGACTGCCCGCGGAAGTCGAATTTCCGCAAAGTAGAGATGCGGAAGTAAATACACTATTTTTGGCTATGAACAGCAGTATCACAAGCCTTCCCTTAACACTTTAAACCCCTAAATTACAATTTCCCATTCCCTTAGCAACCATTTAGATTATTACTCACCTTGTTTATTTATTAAAGTTTATTTAAAAAAAATATTTATTAAAGGCGGATGAAAGTTTGGTGATGACATATGACGTCATCGGGCAGGGAAAACCGTGGTATAGGGGGAAAACCCGCAAAGTATTTTTTGAATTAATATTTTTGAAAAACCGTGGTATAGACTTTTCGCGAAGTTCGAACCTGCAAAAATAGAGGGAACACTGGATATCACATCAATCTTTATTTGGTCACAGACTAGCAAACAAAATAGAAGAGTCACATTTAAGATAAAAGGAAACATAGAGTGATACTTTGGCACTCATTGTTAAGATAGAATTCTTTATTGGCCAAGTGTGATTAGACACACAAGAAATTTGTCTTGGTGCATATGCTCTCAGTGTACATAAACGAAAAGTTACATTTGTCAAAAATCATGAGTACAACACGTAATTAATTAATTAATTGGGGTTATTGGGGTGGGGGAAATTGGTTTTTGTGCTCATTGTGCTGCGTGGAACCAATTAACAATTAATTAATTAATTAATCAATCAATCAATTAATTAATTAATTGATTAATTAATTATTTAATTGTTAATTGGTTTCACGCAGCACAATGTGTACAAGAACCAATTTCCCCCACCCCCACCCCAATAAAGAATAAATAAAGGGAGTTATAAGGCAGCTGGCAATGATAGGTTATAGCTTGCTCATTGAGTACCAAACAAACAATGAGTATTGGGACAAAATTGTCATATCAAAATACGTTGAGTACCAAATTTGATGAGTTTCAAAGCCAAGGCACAACTGTAGAGCTATTCTGAAATATGTAAATAGGGCTTGCGGCGCAGGCGGAGTAACAGTCGGACAACAGTGTATGGGTATAAATAGGGTCACTTTTATTAACTCAACTTAATTAACTATTTAACCAAATAAGCCCACGTGACCTGCAGTGGTGCATAAACTCAAATGGGGGCGGAGTTAACTTCAAAACAAACTCAACTGAGCAACTTCTGGGCGAAAGCTCCATGCCTGGGTGCAGGGTCATGGTAAAATTACACCTGCGCCCTGCCCCTTGCTACGCCCCCACGGCGTATGGGATGGCTCGCCACTGGTCACTGATAATATCCATGCAGCGAGCCACAGGAGCAACCCCCCCTCAACGAACCCAGGCCGGTCGAGCCCTGTAATCCGAGAGGGAGATCCCCCCTTCACCTCAGTAGAGGTGCCCCTAAAGGAGATCACCGTTGCTGCTTACGCCCATTTCTGCCCCCTATCGGCCAACCCCCCCCCAGTGACCTTGAGGGGGGGGCACTAGTCGGTGAGACCACCCCCTAACCACACTCCAACGTACAGAGTAGAGCAGGCGAAAAAACAACCAGAGCTGGGCCAATTTGCTGTGGTTGCAAAAAATTCCTACTCGGCCCCACCGAGGGCGACCCATCATATGTACCCTGCAGCAGAGGGAGGGTGGGCGGGTGTCTCCAAACTGCCGGGTGAGGTAACTGCACCACGAGGCAGCCCCTTTTATAGGGCTGCCTCACCCTCGCCCGGCCAATGGGTGGCCAGCGCCACCAAACTTCGTCACTGCGGCCCCTGGGGATGACGAGGGGCCGCAGGCTCCGCCCCAAGATGGCGGCCTCCTTCCCCGGCCCATGCCGCAACCCCACGCCAGCTGGTGAGTCGCCGGCGGCATAGTGTTAATACTAGGGCATATAGTGCAGGCCACATAATATAGTACTTGGCCATAGTAAAGGAAATAACTTCCTGAAATAAGATCTTGGAATAAAACAAATTGGAATGACCATGACATTTAGTAAAGAGTGGAAATAATAATTCCTGGTGAGCATCTGCATATTGAGGGCAATAAAAATAATGTATTCCATCAATGCAATTATTCCTCCCACTACACGCAGATCATTATACAGTATGTATGTGTATATATATGTACAGTATTTCATTATCAGCAAAAGTGTGTGTGTGTGTGTGTGTGTTTGTTTGTTTGTATAGCAACAGTGTGTGTGTGTATTGTAACAAACCTGAATTAAGTACAGAAATGCTTTGAACAAGGACTTTGTGTAAATGTCATATTTTTCCCTTGCACCATCACAGTGAACTTTGATTTATAATTTAAAGGACTGCAGAGTGAAGCAACTTATTAACATACAGTATATGCATTTTCATGGTAGATTTTCCTCATTTGACAAAACCTTCTTCGCCACTGTTCAATATTGGAACAAACATTTAGAATCTTGAGATAGAATTTGATAGCTCCATCTATCACTCACCTCTTAGTGGCTTAACAGCTACATCTTTGTAGCCACTGCATCCAAAATGAGAATCCCCCTTTATCATTTGTCTTCAGTTCCTGCCTCTCCCACCCCCTCCAACTCAAATTCTCCCTTTTATCTGCTGCAAAATGAAATCGTGTAACACATAGCTTGATGATATGTAGCTGAAATGGTCCAGCGTCAAGGAATTGGAAATTTTGTTTGGAGGCAAAATGAGTTTGAGATGAAGAAGCATGGAGACAGGCCAATAAACAAGGGATGCTGTTTAGAGAACTAGCTTTATTTCTATGGGGAAACCACTTTTGGATTTTTGGCTTCAAATGGAAAGAAATGAAATGTTGGGATTTGGTTATTATAACTGTTTACGCTAATAGAAATACTGTGGGATATCTTAATCTTAGAGTCAAATATTAGATACACACATACATACAAACATACATGCACACAGACAGACAGACAGACAGACAGACAGACAGACAGACAGACAGACAGACAGACAGATGACAAACAGACAGACAGGTATATATATGTGTGTGTGTGTGTGTGTGTGTGTGTGTGTGTGTATATATATATATATATATATATATATATATATATATATATATATATATATATATAAAAATATAAATATGTGTGTGTGTGTGTAGATTGTTCTGAGTTCGGGTTTTGCCCTGTGTAATATTTTGCATGTTTATGCGACGTTTCGGTGAAATCACATCCACCATCATCAGGCTGAAGTTTCCAAGCTTCGTGCTGTTGTAAAATGGAATGTTTGCAACTGTCATTTCTTCCTAGTATATAGTGTGGGGGTGGAGATTTGGTTTGAATGTAGCAAATAGATTGGGTGATTATGTTTCAGTGATCTGATTGGTTGGTGTAATCATAATTATTAGAAGGATTGACATGGTGATTTTTATGAAGTGTTTTTTGTTTAAGGCTGGTTTCCAAATTTCAAAATTCCAAATTCATAATTATTAGAAGGATTGACATGGTGATTTTTATGAAGTGTTTTTTTTGTTTAAGGCTGGTTTCCAAATTTCTGGTAGGCGGGACGTGTCATCTCTTTTATTTATGCAAAGGGGGCTCCTCTCAATTTCTATGCCTTCTAGAGCAATTCTTCTATATAAATTCTCTGTTTTGTGAAGTAATTTAGTTTTTTCAAAGTCAATTTTGTGCCCTGTTTTTTTAATGTGCTGGACAAGGGAGGAAGTCTTTTCTTCTTTTTTAACTGCATTCACATGTTCTGCAATGCGTTGGCTCACTCTTCGGTTGGTTTGTCCAATGTATGTGGCTGCACATGTTTTGCAAGGGATTTCATAGATTCCTTGGTATTCCAATTGGATTTTATCTTTGGGGCTCCTTAGGATATTAGATATTTTTTGGTTGGTGCAAAATGAAGTTTTGATGTTATGTTTGTGCAGAATTTTACTAATTTTGTCTGTGGTGCCCTTGATGTAAGGGAGGATGGTGGTACCATTGTCCTGTTCTTGATCTTGTTTTTTGGGGGGTGTCTCTTTTTTGATTAGGTTTGTGATTGTTTTCTCTTCGAATCCATTAGAAATTAATACATCTTTGAGTTTGTTCAATTCAGTTTTTAAGTGCTCATGGTCAGCTAAGTGTTTGGTTCTGGTGATGAGAGTTTTGGCCACTGAGGTGATTTGTGCGGGGTGGTGGTGTGAGTGTGCATTTAGATAACGGTTGGTATGGGTTTTCTTTTGGTAGATAGTGTGTCCTAGGCTGCCATTGGGTTTTTTATAGACCAGTACATCTAGAAAGGGAAGTTGATCATTGATTTCTGTTTCCATAGTAAACTGTATTTTGGGGTGTAGGCTGTTAAGATGTGTGAGGAAATTGTCTAGTTTTTCCTTACCATGTGGCCAAATTACAAAGGTATCATCAACATATCTCAGCCAAAGTTTAGGTTTGTATTTGGATTGCTCTAATGCATTATTTTCGAAATATTCCATATAGAGGTTGGCGATGACCGGTGAGAGAGGTGATCCCATGGGGGCTCCCTCTATCTGTTTATATCTTTGTTCATTATAGATGAAGTAGTATGTATTGGTCAGGCAGTGGTTGGTAAGGTCTAGGATATATTTGGGGGGTTTGTGTTTGTCCTGGATAGCTGTCAAGGCTTCTTTAATAGGTATTTGTGTGAAAAGGGACACGACATCAAAACTCACAAGTAGGTCATCGGGTTGTAGGTTTTGTTTTTTGATTATTTGTATAAATAATTACGAAAACAAATATATATATATATATATATATATATATATGTGTGTGTATATGTATATGTATATGTATATGTATATGTATATGTATATGTATATTTATGTGTATGTGTATGTGTATGTGTATGTGTATGTGTATGTGTATATGTATATGTATATGTATATGTATATGTATATGTATATGTATATGTATATGTATATGTATATGTATATGTATATGTATATGTATATGTAGAAACATAGAAACTTAGAAACATAGAGGTCTGCCCTTATACTATTTTCTGTATATTATCTTAGGATGGATATATGTTTATCCCAGGCATGTTTAAATTAAGATACTGTGGATTTATCTACCATGTCTGCTGGAAGTTTGTTCCAAGGATCTACTACTCTTTCAGTAAAATAATATTTTCTCATGTTGCTTTTGATCTTTCCCCCAACTAACTTCAGATTGTGTCCCCTTGTTCTTGTGTTCACTTTCCTATTAAAAGCACTTCCCTCCTGGACCTTATTTAACCCTTTAACATATTTAAATGTTTTGATCATGTCCCCCCTTTTCCTTCTGTCCTCTAGACTATACAGATTGAGTTCATTAAGTCTTTCCTGATACGTTTTATGCTTAAGACCTTCCACCATTCTTTGGACCCGTTCAATTTTGTCAATATCTTTTTGTAGGTGAGGTCTCCAGAACTGTATTCCAAATGTGGTCTCACCAGCACTCTATATAGCGGGATCATAATCTCCCTCTTCCTGCTTGTTATACCTCTAGCTATGCAGCCAAGCATCCTACTTTCTTTCCCTTCCGCCTGACTGCACTGTTCACCCATTTTGAGACTTTCAGTAATCACTACCCCTAAATCCTTTTCTTCTGAAGTTTTTGCTAACACAGAACTGCCAATACAATAATCAGATTCAGGATTCCTTTTCCCCAAGTGCATTATTTTACATTTGGAAACATTAAACTGCAGTTTCCATTGTATATGCATATGTATATGTATACCTATACATGTGTATATGTATATATGTATATATGTATGTGTATGTATGTGTATATAAATACAAACACAGAGTATATATTATATATGTGTGTGTATGGGTGCATGGGTGTATACCGAAGAAAGTCAGAAATTACTCCTTTTATTTTCCCTTTTCCCCCTTTATTTGCACTCTCTTGATGTCTTCTTTTATTTTCTCCTATTTTACTGCTTCCATAGATTCTATTTTTTCCCTTAAAACTTAATAAAAGTTTTTATTAAAGAAATAGAGAAGCCCATTCAATCGGAATCCCAAGAAAGTTGAACTTATATCTTCTTGAAGTCAGTGAAATTTAGTAAGCCATGATTGAGTCAGAAAAGGCAGGCGTGTTTATTTGGCAGCAAATCCCATTGTGAACTCGTTGTGTAATTTGCCTGGTTTTTGCTTCATGCCATTTGTACTTCTGTGTGCATATACAAGATTCCTTCATGCAATTTTGTACTCCTGTGTGCCTATTCCCTCATTCAAGAAATGCTGTTTTTGTGTCCCAGAGTTATCAATTTAGCCACAAAGACTTGGTTGGTGTTAGATTCTCCATAAATCACATCTAACTTTATCTGGGTTTGGTATGATAGCTGCAGCAAAGAAATAAGTGCGTGATGTTTTTTTTAAAGCATCATTTTACTAAATATTATTTATATTGGCTAATGTGGCAGTCTGCTCAGCTGAATGTTCATTAAAGATTTTCTGTAGCAGATCAAATTAGGGAGAGATTGTTGCTTAGTTAATAAAAACATGTAATTTAGTTCCTAAAAGAATCTGGTTTGATCCCTGGAATCTGTAATCAAAGTAATCAGTTGATGAGAGAAGACCTTTTTAAAGCAGATTGGGGCAAATGTCATTGCAAAACAGACAGGTGTCATTTGGCTTGATGGATAAATAATTATGTATCAAAACATAACATAACCTTTAAAGCCCTACATGGCATTTAAAGTCCTACATGGCATTGGGCCAGAATACATCTGGAACCTCCTTCTACCGCATGAATCCCAGCGGCCGATAAGGTCCCACAGAGTTGGCCTTCTCCGGGTCCCATCGACCAAACAATGTCGTTTGGCGGGCCCCAGGGGAAGAGCCTTCTCTGTGGCAGCCCCGGCCCTCTGGAATCAACTCCCCCCAGAGATTAGAACGGCCCCCACCCTCCTTGTCTTTCACAAATTACTCAAGACCCACCTTTGTCGCCAGGCATGGGGGAGTTAGGATATTCCTTCCCCTAGGCCATTACAAGTTATGTATGGTATGTTTGTGTGTATGTTTGGTTTTTATAATAAGGGTTTTTACTTGTTTTATTAAATTGGATTGTTACATGTTGTTTTTTATCATTGTTGTTAGCCGCCCCGGGTCTGCGGAGAGGGGCGGCATACAAATCCAATTAATAATAATAATAATAATAATAATAATAATAATAACAACAACAACAACAACAACAACAACAATAATAACAACATAATGTAACGTAACGTAACATAACATAACATAATATAACATGAGTTGGAAGGGACATTAGAGGTCTTCTAGTCCAACCGCCTGCTTAGGCAGGAATCCCTACACCACTTCAGTCAAATGGCTATCCAACATCTTCTTAAAAACTTCCAGTGTTGGAGCATTCACAACTTCTGGAGGCAAGCTGTTCCATGGATTAATTGTTCTGATTGTCAGAAAATTTTTCCTTAGTTCTAGGTTGCTTTTCTCCTTGATTAGTTTCAACCTATTGCTTCTCGTCCTACCCTCAGGTGCTTTGGAGAATAGTTTCTCCCCCTCTTGTTTGTGGCAGCCCTATATTAAATTAAATCAAACCAAATCAAGGCTCCTCTAAAAATCTCATTACCAAATGCCCTGCATGCCAAAGCATTGCCAACCTTCTGGCCTAAGACTTGTTAGAAACAGCCAGGTTTTCACTCAATCCAGAACACCAGCAGGGTACCAAGGGCATCTGTATCTCAGAAGGGAGGCTATTCCACAAGATAGGTACCAGGACAGAAACGGTACCCCTTCCTAGGACCCAAAGATGACGCTGTTTTGCCAAGAAGGCCTGGAACGTGCCAGATCTGATGGGACAGACAGAAACCACAGAGGATATGAACAACAAGTAATGTGTACAATGGGTGAATTTTACTGACTGCAGGGAAGGTGGCTGGCTCATTAGTTTCACAAGAACAATTAGAGATCATTGCAACAGCAACTATGCTTCAGTGTGTTCGGATACATTCTTACTGATGGTAACAATAAACTTGCTAGTCCAACGTTAGCATTCCTCTAGGCAAGAGAATCATCTTAGTCTGTGATTGCTGACAAAGCAAAAAAGAAAAAAAAGATATATAGTGTGAACCAGCCCTGACATTCCTTATATCCTTCCAGCCAGGAAGCCCTGGATACCAAGTATATAGTATAATTTACAAATGCTGTCATTTCTAGGGTTGCCAAGTATTTTGGAGGAGAGAAAGAATAAATTGACTCCGGATTTCTGTTTTTTCAGTGCCAAAACTAATTGAGTATTAGCTTACATTTTCTTTGCTGTGTTTCTCCAACACTTTCATTTTTATCAGCGGGCAATAAATAAAGGAAGCCCAGAGGAAAGTTGAGGTGAATATATCAAAGCTTGTCAGGGATGGGGGGGGGATCTTTATTTCTTTCTCTCCCACTATTTTTCATTGAACCTGATTTGTATGGCCTATGAGCATTGCATTATGTTGAAAAGAATAATATGCTCCGGTTTTGTGGGTTGTTTTTTTTTAACAGAAAGGAGATTAGAATGCTTCCCCCATTATTTTCACATTGGAAACTTTAATCCTTTATGAAACTAATTGGTAGTTTTTATGAGGAAAGATGCATAGCGTAGAGAGAAGGAAAAAGGCCCACTGGTGGCAGTATAAACAGGAGTTGTAGTAGAGCAAAGCTTGTTTGGCCTCCGATCACAAAACCGATATTACAGGTACGGAAAGCAACTCTCAATCAATTCAAAGCCATCCTTACATTTGAAACGCCGATTCACCCAAATCCGCAGTTTGATTCAAAGAACGATTTGCTTGAACTCCCTAAACAGAATATATTGATTCTAAAGTTCAATTTAGCAAAGAAAATTGTGTGTGTGTGTGTGTTGTTAAAAACACAGTTACACATTACAAAGAGCCGAAATTAATTCTACACACTAGATCAATTAAATGATTTGTTTACATGATGTCTTGGCCTAATCCAGTTCACAGGGTTGCACTGAGTGAAAAAACCCCAACAATAATTGGACAGGGGTATGCTACCTATATTGCCTCGATTTTCTGGAAGACAAGGGGTTTATCAATCTAACAGAATAAGATTTGAGAGAAGCAGAATCCCACTGAGTTCAACCCAGGGATGAATTCAGTTGACATTCCTTTGGCTGTCCAACTATAGTTCTCAATCAATGTCATTTCAGTGGGTGGGTTGTCTGAAAAAGCAGAGACCAATCTTTCCTAATCAACATTCATCAAATAGCAATAGCACTTATATACTGCTTCACAGTGCTTTACAGCCCTCTCTAAGCAGTTTACAGTCAAAATTGGTTGGTTCAATTTGTATGCCGCCCAACTCCCTAAGGAGTCTGGGCGTGTCACAATTAACCAAAACAATTCATTTTATTTATTTATTTATTTATTTATTTATTTTTTACAATATTAATATTAAAATATCAACAAAAAAAGAGAATGATTAAAAAACCAATTAGGTTTATTTATTTATTAATTAATTTATTTATTGGATTTGTATGCCGCCCCTCTCCGAAGACTCACTTGCAAAACAACCAAGTAGCCTGCAAGCTCCAACTACGCAGGATATCACGCCTAATCCACAATCATTAACTAATCAGCATACCTCAGTTACATCAACGACCCCAGGTGCTACCCCACTGACTCACCAGGAAGTTTCTACACAGCAGGCAATTGCTGAGCCATCAAACCACACCCAGCCACCAGTATTTGTAGAAGGAAGGCAGCTCAGGTCTTGCTGTGTTCGCCCTAGAACAAGGACAGAAGCACCAGCCTGAAGATGACGAGTGGGACCTCGTCGAAACGTCACCAGAAATTTCTAAATCCTACAAGGGAAGAAACCCGAATATACCAAGACTGTCACATGTTTTTTTGCTGAATTTGAAAATTAAGGGAGACTAGGATAGATCTATTTTGGCCTTATTTTGGCTTCATCAGCTAGCCATACCCACTGGGACTTGAACCTGCAACCTTTGCCTTGTAAGGCAGAGAATTATCCTCTAGGGTACAGTATCCAATCCCTTCAGCTCTGCACCAGGGAAGGGTTACACATTTTTGTGTCGAATCACCCTAGTGCATTGAAGGAACATCACAGCTCCTTATTTGCCTCTCGGCCCAACCCATATATGTTTTTTATGTCGGATCACCCTGGTTTATTGAAGGAATGTCACAGCTCTTTTTTGCCTGTAGGCCCAACCCAGGGCCATTTCAAGGCAGTTAATTTATTCATAGCCGACAACTATGTTCTTTATGTATCACATGTTTTTTGCTGAAATTTTAAAATTAAGGGAGACTAGGATCGCACCATTTTGGCCAAAATGGTGCCATCCTAGTCTTCCTTAATTTTAAAATTTCAGCAAACAACATGTGATACATACATACATACATACATACATACATACATACATACATATATAAAAATTGTATGCCGCCCCTCTCCTTAGACTCGGGGCGGCTCACAATAGTAATAGAAAAAACAATGTACAATACAAATCTAATAATTAAAACTAAAAACCCATAATTTAAGAAACACGCACACACCATACATAAACAATATATGCCTGGGGAAGTTATCTCAGTGCCTTTCACTATGCAGCTCCTCTTGCCTTTTCAGCAATCTCCTCTAGCGAGGATCTATCCACTGACTCTCCACTCTAATGTCTTCCTCATCTTCCGACTGGGACCACTCCCCCAGTGACATATCTGCCCCCTCTGGTGGTTCCTCGGGTTCACTCAGGTCACTGTCTCCCTCACTCTCACTCTCTGCATCAGCTGGCAATCCTCCTGACCCAGGGCATCCAGAGTAGCCTGGCTCATCGTCCTCAGAATCTGACATGCCCTTATTTGTATTGTAGATACTTTTCAAACCGCCTTCTGAAGGCAACTTCAATAGGGAATCTGGTGCACATAAGAATGAGGCCGTCCTTCAGAATCTCACTACCACACCAAGAGAGAAAAGTGATTTGCTGTTTAAGAATTACTATGTGGATCCATAAACTGTATCACACTTCCTAGAATATATATATATACATATGCCGTTACCTTGCTTGTAAACATTTCTGTTCAGGCATGCAGGAGCATAATGAATGAATCAAAGGAATGAAATGAATCAGTGAGTAACTGAAACATGACCAGAATTCTAATGCCATTGTTTTTATTATTATTATTAATAATAATATTTCAAATGTATAGGCAGCTCAACTCACAGCCACTGTGGACAACATACAAGACCAAAAAAAATAGAGCACTGTTAGTAGTCAGTCCCCACATTTTTGTGGAGTTTTTGGAGGAAAAAAAAGATCAACAGTCAACAAAAAATTCATCTACTAGTCCAAGTAGGTTTTAGACATGCAAGATCAGAGAAAACATTGACTTATTTTTTTTTAGCACAAGCAATCAATCTATTTGAGCCAGCTATAGTAGTGAAATAAAAGTTTTGGATGTGCAAGCCCC
The DNA here is from genome assembly GCF_031021105.1 of Erythrolamprus reginae. Lineage (NCBI taxonomy): Eukaryota > Metazoa > Chordata > Lepidosauria > Squamata > Dipsadidae > Erythrolamprus > Erythrolamprus reginae. Next base: position 15,919,850 of record NC_091958.1, on the reverse strand, counting down.
CTTATTAGGATTAGAGAGGAATTTTATCTTGTGTGAATTGTCAACGGGAGACAACGGGATTTGTATCCCACCTTTCATCCTGGAAGGCAGCACTATGTAGTAGTTAAAGTCTGATCTTCACAGAAGATGTGAGGTCAACATTTGATTGAGCCTCTAGGGCAGTGATGCCGAACCTATGGCGAGCCGTTGCCCTAGCTCAGCCCTAGCTCAGCTCCAAGGTGCATGTGTGTGCCAGCCAGCTGGTTTTTGACTTACACAGAGGCTCTGGGAGGGCGATTTTGGCTTCCAGAGAGCCTCCAGAGGGATGGGCGAGGGCATATATACCCTTCCCCGACTCCAGGAAAGCCTTTTTTGTAGTTGGCTATGTGACCTTTTTTGTTTTTCAGCTGGAGATTATTATTTTTTTGGTTTGTAGTTTTCTAATTTTTTAAAAAAATATATTTTATTGGTTTTGCACATAAGGTTACATAAAACAAACATAAAACAGTGCACAGTGCATGTGTCCATCTCCCGACTGACAATAACCATCACCACCACCACCAATTGCGGGGAGTTCAAATATTTATTAGATTATGTTCTTTTCCCCCCCCTTAGCTCTAATTTGCATTTGTTTACTATTCAAAGAGTGATTGGAGTTTATTTTTCACATTTTCGTCACAAATTCTACTCAACATATAATCTTTCACCTTATTCCATCGTACCATCAGCTTCTCCAATTTATTTTCATCAAACATGTTTAATCTTATTTCCATGATTTCAAAATGAATGTGATCAACCATGTACCGGTACCAATTCTGTAATGTCCATTTTATAGACTCTTTCCAACCCAATACCACTACCGCTTGAGCGCTTTCCAATGGTTTGTAGTTTTCTAATTGAGATGGGTAAGTTATTTTTCTTGCTTATGGTAGTTATTAGTGGTACATGTAGTCTGATAATTCTTTTGACTTCAAGCAAGAATGTGTTGTAGAGGTCATCGGCAGTGTTACAGCCAGAGAATAGAGTTTGCCAGTCAAGAATGGAGAGATCGGCATCTATGAGTTCATAGTTGGCTTTTAAAAAATTATACTTGGGTGTCGAATTATTAGGGGGAATCTTGGAGTGGCGTAGTTTGAGGCTGAAGTTAATCATGCTGTGGTCGCTGTTGGAGAAAGGTTCTTTTATTTGTAGTCTATAATTGTGCTTTTGCTGTTGCAGAACACAGGCAGCTGTTGAGTCTAGCATTGTTTGTTACTAGTTGGTTTTGTGAAGTTAGTCTTGACCTTGTTTGCTACTAGTTGGCTCTTGTGAAGCAGTGCCCTGAAATAGCATACCAACACTTTTTTTTATTTATTTATTTATTTATTTATTTATTTATTTATTTATTTTATTTATTTATTTTGTTAAACAATTATAGGGTGGTAATTTGTACAAATAAAACATTAGATAAGTAATGATAAAAAGTAACAAAAGAAGACAGTAGGACAGGGACGGTAGGCACAATGGTGTGCTTATGCACGCCCCTTACAGACCTCTTAGAAAGGAGGCAAGGTCAATTGTAGATAGTCTAAGGTTAAAGGTTTTGGGGTTAGGAGTAGAAACCACAGAATCAGGTAGTGCATTCCAGGCGTTGATTATTCTTTTGCTGAAGTCGTATTTTTTGCAGTCAGGTTTGGAGTGGTTGACATTTAGTTTAAATCTATTTCGTGCTCGTGTGTTGTTGCGGTTGAAGGTGAAGTAGTCGTTAACAGGTAGGACATTTTGGTATATGATTTTATGAACTATAATTAAGTCGGAACGGAGACGACGGAGTTGCAAGTTGTCTAAACCAAGAATTTCAAGCCTGGCGGAGTAAGGTATTTTGTTGTGAGAAGAGGAGTGAAGGACTCTTCTTGTGAAATATTTCTGGACTCTCTCAATTGTGTTGATGTCAGATATGCAATGTGGGTTCCATACAGGCGAGCTGTATTCTAGGATTGGTCTGACAAATGTTTTGTAAGCTCTTGTTAGCAGTTCAAAATTACCAGAGAAGAATCTGCAAAGGATTAGGTTAACAATAATAATAGGAAAGGCAGAACTGCAATATTAACCACGGCTGTTGATCAGGTTGTATGCACAAGACATTGTAGATTGGATAGTTTTCCTCTCTACATCAAGTGAAATGGCACTAGAAATCCATGTAAGCCACCTCCGAACAGCTGTTTATATTTACTGCTGAACCTTATGGAGCTTATTTATTTATTTAATTTGGAGTTTTTGTTTTGTTTTGTTTTTTTGCAACTGAGAAACATCTGAGAAGCAAGGTGGCATGTCACTTTTTGGCTGCCAACCTGAGAAAATAACTCATTCTATGGAGCAGGACCAAAAGCTGCCTGGAGCTTCCTTTCGCACTTGGTGAAGTGATAAATAAATCAACAACCCTCTCTTAGCACAGAGCAAAACCACTGACTGTATATTCAATGCACTGCCTTAAGTGTCTCTCTCTGGCTTCAAGTGGCAAAAACACATAAGGTAATATAATAGATACATTTCTGGACTTCCAGAGCCTTGTGGGTTTGCATCAATGCCCTTACTGTACTATTCGGGGATTGGTGCATCACTTGATTCCAGACCGGAGTCAGTTCAGTATCTGATCCCTTATATTCTTTAACTGTTCCATTTTTAAAAAGTAATAATAATCTGGGATTTTAAAAAAGAAATCCACCCAACAGGTGCATTGAAGCACACTGGTGTCCTTTAAAACAGCGGTCACCAACTGGTGGTCTGTGGACCATTAATCCATGAGAAAATTGTGGTTTGCAGAAAAATTATTTGCATTTTTTACCATATTTTTTGGAGTATATGATGCACCAGAGTATAAGATGCACCTTAGTTTTGGGTGCAGAAAATAGGGGAAAGAGTCTGCTTACTTGGTATTCTTCTGGCTAGAGTCCTTAGCCATCACATTATTTTACCCTGTTAGGGCTTTTTAAAAACTTTATTTGGAGAGAGTAACAATGAAAGAGCTTGCAAGCCAATAAGAGCTGGGAACATAATTAGCACCTGGAAAGAAACATTCTGAACAAGTAGAACAATGGGAAAAACCCTACAAAGACAGGGTTTGGAAAACATTCTTTGCAGAGAGTAACAATGAAAGAGCTTGCAAGCACATAAGAGCTGGGAACATTGTTAGCACCTGGTTAGTCCTAGAAAGAAACTCATTTGGAGCAAGTTAGAGCAATGGAAAAAAAACCTGAAAAGACTTAGGACTTGGAAAACATTCTTTGCAGAGAGAAACAATGAAAGAGCCTGCAAGGTAAGAGCTAGGAAGATTGTTAGCAGATAATTAGGGCTGAGGGGGAGGAGAGCTACATTCAGAGTATGAGATGCACTCAAATTATTAGCCTCTTTTAGGGAGGAAAAAGGTGCATCTTATACTCCGAAAAATACGCTATATTGTGCTAAAACAGGTTCCTCAAATTGCAGCCCATGGGACAGATATGTGCAATGAAAGCTTGAGTTGCTGCAGTCTCCCACTTTGGGGGTGACAACTATTTTGCCAACTCTTTTTCATGGTGGCTGCTTAGCTCCAGGAACTGCTTTCTGTTGGGACCCAAAGTAGCCCAGGTGGTCAGGAAAGAAGTGATGAGTAGCGGCTTATAAGGCACCCATCCAACCTTTTAGACTCCAGGGACCACTAAATTAATAATTTTAAATCCCATGGCCCACTAATATGATCTGCCTAATGAATGGCTGATTGGGTGACCCTCGTATATGATATTCCAATAAACCCGGATAGAATATTTTCCATCTATGATTGAGTTAGAGCAATTTTTTAAAAGAAATTCTCAGCATCACACTACTGTCTTTAGATAGAGCTGGAACATATTATTATCAAACCCCCCCACCCCCAAAAAAGTATATCATAAGAGATCCCAGGAAATGCACCAAGGATTATATGCAAGAGAAAGAGAGAGAGAAAGCAAGTCAACCATTTAATCTACTACTGAACATTAATCCCCTATTAGTCTTTCTCCAAGGTCACTCCATCTGCTCTTGGGTGTTGCTTTTTGCGTACTCTCATCTCTTCATATGCAAGATCATATTTGCAGAATGCTCAGCAAATGATTATGATCCTTCTGTGATGAATGTGTTGGCGCCGTAGATTGGCTGGAAGGATGATACTATAAATAAGCTTCTAATAAGGTTAGACTGTAATTGTTTTATTGACATGGTTCTGATGGATATGACTCCACGATGTAAACAAATATAGAAATTATTAGGCATGATTGCCCCACAGATGAGAAATTAATTCTTTCTAAATGAGTTGTGATATAAAAGAGACGCAGAGCCCTGTGTGGGTGGGTGGAGGGATGAATTTCATGCTGTACTGATTGAAAAGAGATTGGGCTAGGTGTAGATATATGTATATATAAACACCATTAGCTACTCACTGAAGCTTAAAATGAAGGATTCAGAATTGATTCTCCAAATAGAGAAAAGAGAATATTCATGGGTAGGTAAAGAATAACTGTCAGCTCGCTTCTAGGGCCTAGCTAGATGGCAACACCTAGTTAATTTTAATATTTTTAGGTGCCTTCCCATCAGTATTGGTTGACTTCTGGTGACTGCCTACACGGAATTTTCTTAGCAAAGTTTTCAAAATTGCTTAGCCATTATCTGCTTTCTAAAATGGAGAGAAACACTCAGTTTCTAAGCTGATGCCTTAACTAATATAGCAAACTGGCTTTATCTGGATTAGTTAGAAAGATGGGTCATCTGAAAGCTCCAAAGAAGGGCTGCAAAATTTTTTACTACCCCACTGTGGGAGTGGCTTATTTTTTGGGTGTGGATTGCCGGCCATATGACCAGGTGGGAGTGGCTTGATGATCATGTGACCGGGGGTGGCTTAAAAGTCATGTGACTGGGTTAAAGGTGGCCAACTTGACGTCAGGGGTTTGGGTTAGGGTGCCTCTCCTTGCCTCAAAGAGAGATTTTATTTATTTATTTATTTATTTATTTATTTATTAGATTTGTAAGACTCGGGGCAACTAACAACAATATAAAAAGACAATGTAAACAAATCTAATATTAAAAATAATTTTAAAAAACCCAATTTAAAGAGCCACTCATAGTTACAAGCATACCATGTATAAATTCAATAAGCCTAGGGGGAAGGGAAATTTCAATTTCAATTGCCCCATGCCTGGTGACAGAGGTAGGTTTTAAGGAGCTTGCAAAAGGCAAGGAGAGTGGGGGGAACTCTGATATCTAGGGGGAGCTGGTTCCAGAGGGTTGGGGCCGCCACAGAGAAGGCTCTTCTCCTGGGTCCCGCCAAACGACATTGCTTAGTCGACGGGACCTGGAGAAGGCCAACTCTGTGGGACCTAACCGGTCACTAGGATTCGTGCGGCAGAAGGCGGTCCCGGAGATATTCTGGTCCGATGCCATGAAGGGCTTTATAGGTCATAACCAACACTTTGAATTGTGACCGGAAATTGATCGGCAACCAATGCAGACTGCGGAGTGTTGGTGAAATATAACATAATTTCTCTATCTATTTACTATTAGTGAACATCCAAAATATACTATTTAATTCTATGTATATATGCCATATGTGTACATACATATTACACATAAGCACACAAAAATATACATTATCTACTTTATAAACTGTATGTGTATGTACACATGCACGTATAGCTCTTCTAAAATTATACACATTCAACCTCATTTACTGTGATAGGAAAAACATACCCAGAGCCCAGAAGGGAAAAAAAGAAAAAAAAATCAATTTTTTTCTACCGGTTCTGCGTACCTGACTATAAACGTAGGAACCCATCACTGGACAGCTCCCTCTAAACGGAAAAGCTGTCAACCTGTTTAGTTTCTGGATCTTACACAGTGTTACAATAAAGGCCTGTTTGTCTCAAGCCTGTCTCAAGCATCTTCAGTCCCAGGACTCAATAGTTCCCATCATTCTTTCATAGTGTCTCTATTTTTGGGCTTCGGAACAAAAATAGAAATGACTATAAAATCAATCCAGGGACCAACATTATGGAATCTTTACCCTAGCTAAAAACAATACAATTAGCATTCATTCTAATAAGCAAGTCACTAAGCAGGACAAGATATCGTGGCAACACATTATAGGAAAGACATTACAGCATGTTAAAGAAACAAAAGCTAAAAATAGAAGCGATATAGAAAATATTAAAGGAAAATTAAGGATGAAAGCAAAAACTCCAAAAAGTGACCTAATGTTGGGAAATAAAAATAAACACAATTATACGCCCCCCCCCCCCTGTTCTGTCGGGCTCTCTGGTAGACTCCTCCCAAAAATTCACAGGTACAAATTTCAGACACACACACATTTGAAAATTCAAAACAATGTTCTTTATAATGAAAATTCACTTAAACTAAGCCCTCTTTTGGTATAGCAAAGAGCACTCGTCTCCAAACAAACTGGTAATTTGTACAAGTCGCTTATCAGTTCTGTGATACTTAGCTTGCAGCTGTGAGGCAATTCATAGTCCTTCTTCTTTCACAAAGTGAAACACACTTTGCTCTGGTTTAGTTTCAAAGCGGGGAAAGATCAGCACACAAAAGGTCAAAGTCAGTAAAGCAGTCACGAACACAACGATCAGATAATCCTCCACAATGGCCAAACCCACAGGCTGCTCTTTATAGCAGCCTCACTAATTACCACAGCCCCACCCAACCACAGGTGGCTTCATTTTCTTTGATAATAATCTCTCAGTTGTTGTTGCCTATGCATCGCTCTCCGCATGCGTGGCTGTATCATTAACTCTTGTTCTGAATCCAAGGAGGAGCTAGATAATTGATCTCCTTCTGAGCTGTCTGCCACACTCTCCTCCTCCCTGTCACTCATGTCTTCTTGGTCAGAGGAGCCTTCATCATCAGATTCCACCGGGGGCAAAACAGGCCTGCAGCATGTGGATGTCTCCCCCACATCCACAGTCCATGGGGCAGGAGCTGGGCCAGAGCTAACCACAACACCCCCAAACAAAAATATCAAAGAAAACAAATGTGAGCAGAAGCCTTAAGTCCTTTCGAGATGCCCACTACAGTCAAAAAAAGATATTTATGCTAAATTTCACATTATTTCAGCAAATACATCAATGAATGACAAGCCACCATATTTAAATGCAGACTGAATGCATAAGAGTGGTTTCAGTTTATTAAGCCTTAGTAGAATTTAAATTGGAATGTCTTTCTTTTTCGAAAGGGGATGGGGAGGAAAGAGGGGGATTTGTAATGTTCTCCTGTAATCATGTCATTTTGACAATATTGGGTTTTTTTAAATCCACTAACAGCGAATCTCAGAATTTTATACTGTAGCGACCGCATATCTTCTAAGAGCTTCCGTTTAGGTAATATTCATGCATTTTAATCTACTTAATGATCAATGCTCTGTTGATTTCTGTTTCTGATTCTATTGTGTTTTTCATTTGCATTTCTTTGAGGTGCAAATATAAATCACGCATAAGAAAAAGTCAAAGAAACATGAGTCAATATGTTGTTTCTTAGTTCCATATTCTATAAATCACACTCCTTTATTAATACCATATTGTCAGTATTTCTCAGAGTGTGGGGTGATGTCTATAAACCATGGCTGCACACCTGTATCCTTTCCACGCATGAGTTCTGGAAACTTGGCAAACTTTGACTAAATAGTGAATTAGTTGTTGGAAGAGTGACAATAATATCACGTCAGATGTAACCAGAGGTTCCGCTTACAGAATTAGATTCATGAATATATAAAAAAAATGGGCAAATATCATTATCGAGATGAGTAATCTGTGTTTATTTCTGGAGTTGTCAGGTTTTCAGTTTCTGGCTGCATGTCATTGTTATCATTTTGTGTGTTTGACAGTTGAAAAGAAGAACCCACAGCATATACCAGAAAGAGCCAAGATACCAGTTGTGAAACAGAGAAAGAGATTATGCTTGCCTATAACTGTAATAAAGATTTGGTGTGTGTGTGTGTGTGTGTGTGTGTGTGTGTGAGAGAGAGAGAGAGAGAGACAGAGAGACAGAGAGACAGAGAGACAGAGGGAGAGGGAGACAGAGGGAGAGGGAGGGAGAGAGAAAGAAAGAGAGAGAGAGATGTCATGTCTAACTTGGTAGATAAATCAGGTAATAAAATTGTACCCCATCTTTCTTCTCCTTCTTCCTCTTCTTCTCTTTCTCCTTCTCTCCTCTATCCATCCATCCATCCATCCATCCATCTATATATTCATCTATCCATCTATCTATCCATCTATCCATCATCTATCTGTCTGTCTGTCTGTCCGTCCGTCCGTCCGTCCATCCATCCCTCCAACCATCCATCCATGTATCTATCATCTATCATATATTTTTGCTGATAATAAAAAGGAATAGAGACTAATTATTTTGCTTTCATCTGCTAGCCATAGCAATAGCAATAGCATTTAGATTTATATACCATTTCATAGTGCTTTTACAGCCCTCTCTAAACAGTTTACAGAATCAGCCTCTTGCCCCAACAATCGGGGTCCTCCTTTTACCCACCACAGAAGGATGGAAAGCTGAGTCAACCTTGAGCCGGTGGTGAGATTTGAACTGCTGAACTACAGCTAGCAGTTAGCTGAAGCAGTCTGCAGTGCTGCACTCTAACCACTGTGCCACTCCAGCTCTTACTGGATTTTGAAGCTGGGGAGTCTGCCTGTAAGGTAGAAGCTTTAACCTCTAGACCACAGGTTATCCTCCTCTCAGCTTGTACCAGGGAAGAATTATATGTTGTTGTTGTTTTCTGTCAAATCAGTCTGTCAAATCAAATATGGGAGGGGTGCATACTGCTTCCTTTTTGCCTCCCCCCCCCATGGCAGTTATTTTTTTGTTTTATTTGATTTATTTATTTATTTATTTATTTTGTCCAATACACAATGAGGGTTTTAGTGGCTATATATCTATATACATATAGTAAAATACATGATGAAGGTTATAGAGGAGATACTCATAGTAAAATATATCTAAAAAATAATAGAAAAGAAGGTATAGTAATAGAACATATCAATGAAAGTGTTCTGTCTGGGTTTTCCCAGACCTCCACACCCACTGAAAAAACAGCCAGACACTCTGGTAAAATCCAAAAGTATTTTATAGCAGGAAAAAATAAGCACAAAGGAAAACCTGTCTTCACAGCAGACAGGTTACAATACGTTACAACAGGGTCCTGGTGTCCAGTCAATTTCACAAGCTTCTTGCTGGCACACCCTCCCAAGGTTTCAATAGTCCAAGGCACAAACCAGGATTGTAGCCACCAAAGTTCACAGACAGGTCTCACGAATCTCCAAGATAAAACTCCACAAGCCAGGAAGGGTGGGGCCGCCTTTTATCCTTTCCCAAGCACCACACCCAAACCCAGCTGTGACCTCTAATGCTGGAAATACCTAGCCAATTGAGTTCGTCTCTGATTAGCTCTCCTTTGTCGCATATCTATGATGTCATGAGCATCTTCCCCCAGGGAATCCAGGCTGCTTGCTGGGGAGAGCTCCCCCTGGTGGAACTCTGGCTGTCCTTCTTCTTCAGCCTGGGATTCCGCTTCCTCGTCAGTCTGCACCTCCTGGTCCTCAGCCTCTCCCTCTGAGCTGGAAGCCGACAGCAAATCAGCCATTCCCGGAGGGGTCCCAGGCTGAACCACAACAGAAAGAATAGAAGAAGTGATATAGGAATAGAAAAAAGGTATAGGAGATATAGGAGAGCAATAGGACAGGGGACGGAAGGTACTCTAGTGCACTTGTACTCGCCCCTTACTGACGTCTTAGGAATCTGAATAGGTTAGATAATCTAAGGGTAAAGTGTTGGGGGTTTGGAGATGACACTATGGAGTCCAGTAATGAGTTCCACGCTTCGACAACTCAGTTAGTGAAGTCATATTTTTTACAGTCAAGTTTGGAGCGGTTAATATTAAGTTTAAATCTGTTGTGTGCTCTTGTGTTGTTGTGGTTGAAGCTGAAGTAGTCGTCGACAGGCAGGATGTTGCAGCATATGATCTTGTGGGCAATACTTAGATCTTGTTTAAGGCGTCTTAGTTCTAAACTTTCTAGGCCCAGGATTGAAAGTCTAGTCTCATAGGGTATTCTATTTCGAGTGGAGGAGTGAAGGGCTCTTCTGGTGAAGTATCTGTGGACATTTTCAAGGGTGTTAATGTCTGAGATGCAATATGGGTTCCAAACAGATGAGCTGTATTTGAGGATGGGTCTGGCAAAAGTTTTGTAAGCTCTGGTAAGTAGTGTGAGATTGCCAGAGCAGAAGCTACATAGGATTAGATTAACAACTCTTGAAGCCTTCTTGGCTATATTGTTGCAGTGGGCTTTGGCACTTAAATCTTTTGTTATTAGTATACCGAGGTCTTTAACCGAGTGGGGATTATCTGTGATAATTTGATTATGCAGTTCGTATTTGGAGTTCAGATTCTTCTTCCCATGTTTAACATGTTTGTTTGTGTGTGGGGGTGCACATACCTTCAAATCAGTCTTGATTTCTGGTGGAATCCCAGTGGAAGATGCCCATGCAATTTCCTCGACCACATTCTTCAGAAGTGGTTTGCCTTCTTCCTAGATTGAGAAGGAATGACAGGTCAAAGTCAACCAATTGGAGGTAGGACTGAATCTCATGGTCTTCTAGTTTCCAGATAGAGACCTTAACCATTTCTCCAACCTCAGTTTCATCTACCTGAGAGTGCCCAATAGTTTATTTATTTTTATTTTTATTTATTTATTTTGTCCAATACACAATGAGGGATTTAGTGGGTATATATCTATATACACATAGTAAAATACATGATGAAGGTTATAGAGGAGATATTCATAGTAAAATATATCTAAGAAATAGTAGAAAAGAAGATATAGTAATAGAACATATCAACGAAAGAATAGAAGAAGAGATATAGGAATAGAAGAAAGGTATAGGAGATATAGGAGAGCAATAGGACAGGGGACGGAAGGCACTCTAGTGCACTTGTACTCGCCCCTTACTGACCTCTTAAGAATCTGGATAGGTCAACCGTAGATAATCTAAGGGTAAAGTGTTGGGGGTTTGGGGATGACACTATGGAGTCCGGTAATGAGTTCCACGCTTTGACAACTCAGTTACTGAAGTCATATTTTTTACAGTCAATTTTGGAGCGGTTAATATTAAGTTTAAATCTGTTGTGTGCTCTTGTGTTGTTGTGGTTGAAGCTGAAGTAGTCGCTGACAGGCAGGATGTTGCAGCATATGATCTTGTGGGCAATACTTAGATCTTGTTTAAGGTGTCATAGTTCTAAACGTTTTAGATTGAAAGTCCAATAGTAACTCAGGCTGAAGAGGAAAAAAAGGATGTGACACCAGAAATTATTTTTGGTGTTAGAAAACTCATTATCTTTGGTGGCTCCATCCCAATTAAAGGTTTCTTTGTTTGTTTGTCTCTCATTCATTTTAATTTGGAGGCAAAATCATTCTGCTTCTTCTGTTGCATAGTTTAATAGAGCTATTGAGAATGGCCCAGAAATTTATCAAAAGAACCAGATTCCCCAAAAGACCAGTGCCACTCTACAAATTTTTATCATTTAAAAAAGGACAGGGATAGAAGAGAGAGAAGTAATCTTCCAGCCATAACAAAACTCAGCTTCCATAGAATGCAAATACATCTAAAAGGCAGAGGAAAAATGATGAGGAAGAAGAATTTAGTGCCGTTCCCAAGTCAAGATATAAAAACAAACCATTAAAAAAGGAGAAAAATTGGGCCTTTGTAGGATTTACAATGCTTTGATAGAATTATACATAGGGAATAAGGAGCAATCAGCAAATATATTCAGAATGAGTTGAAGAGTCTTAACCATTAACAAATAATGAGATTACGGAGGTCAGGCTGTAAAATGTAAGATAATGAGACTGGAAAATAAATATACTGTAGGTATTAGACTTATAACCTGAATAACATGAGCATAAAGGCAGATTCATAGTTGAGCTGCAGACAACATTATAATGAGAATATACTGTACAGTAATTTCTTCCTGGGACAATCTTATAGCGGAGAATTTGGTAGACCAGGCGGAAAAAACACTATGAATTGTTTATTATACACAGCAGCAAAAAAAGGCTGTTCTATGCAAAAGAACAACAACGCTGCCTTTGCAGATCTCAATCACCATGACATCCCATCTGCATCCTTTATAAGCCCACTTCATTCTTCTCAGCCTTCTTCCTGCCCAAGCAAGTGAAGTGGCTTGTAGCAAAAGCCGTAAGGTAGGAAAACAGCTTTGCCTTACAGCTTCCTCCTTCTTCAGTTCCTAAGATTGTATTGAAAACTACAGTATCTTCTGATTTGCAAGCATTCTCTTCCTTGTGGTCCAGTGGTGCCCAAATTGGGGCCCACACCCCACTGGGGTGGGTGGGTGGGTGCAATTTGATTTTAACAGGGGTTATGGGAACCTTGTTTAAACCACGTTAATGACCTTTCCTTCTGCCTTCTGCCGCACGAATCCCAGCGACCAATTAGGTCCCACAGAGTGGGCCTTCTCCGGGTCCTGTCAACTAAACAATGCCGTTTGGCGGGACCCAGGGGAAGAGCCTTCTCTGTGGTGGCCCCGGCCCTTTGGAACCAATTCCCCCCAGAGATTAGAATAGCCCCCACCCTTCTTGCCTTTCATAAGCTTCTTAAAATCCACCTCTGTCGTCAGGCATGGGGGAATTAAGATATTCTTTCCCCCTAGGCTTCCACAATTTATGTATGGTACGTTTGTATGTATGATTGGTTTTAAAATAAGGGTTTTTAGCTACTTTAGTATTGGATTGTCACATGTTGTTTTTACCACTGTTGTTAGCCGCCCCAAGTCTACGGAGAGGGACGGCATACAAATCCAATAAAGTGAAATGAAAATGAAAAATGAATGAGTAGTTCACTTTTTGAACAGTAAGAGTTATATACCAATAGCATTGAGACTTATTTATTTTATTTTATTTATTTATTTATTCATTTGTCCAATACACAATACATGTGGAAGAGAATAGACATGAAGTAATATATATAAAGATAATATGTAAAAATAGAGGAGAAGATATATGAAAGGAAGAAAATATATATGATATAGATAAAGGAAAGACAATTGGACAGGGGACGAAAGGCACACCAGTGCACTTATGTACGCCCCTTACTGGCCTCTTAGGAACTGGAGAGGTCAATCGTGGATAGTCTAAGGGAGAAATGTTGGGGGTTGGGAGTTGACACTATTGAGTCCGGTAATGAGTTCCACGCTTCGACAACTCGATTGTTAAAGACATACTTTTACAGTCAAGTTTGGAGCGGTTAATATTAAGTTTGAATCTGTTGCGTGCTCTTGCGTTGTTGCGGTTGAAGCTGAAGTAGTCATTGACTGGTAGGACGTTGCAGCATACGATCTTGTGGGCAATACTTAAATCGTGTTTTAGGCACCGTTGTTCTAAGCTTTCTAGACCCAGGATTGTTAGTCTATTTTCGTAGGGTATTCTGTTTCGAGTGGAGCACCACTCATAGTGCTTTTACAGCCCTCCAGTGATGGACTGCCAAAGTTTTTACTACCACACTGTTGCTGTGGCTTATGCAGGACACCCTGCATTTTCTTTCAACATCTTTCAGTCAAATTGTGTGCTCTGGGGTGGAGCTCTAATTTCGCTCCCCATTGCATCTCCCCTGTCTGGGCAGTAGCCCACCCCTGGCCCTCTCTAAGCGGTTTACAGAATCAGCCTATTGCCCCAACAATCTGGGTCTTCATTTTAGCCACCTTGGAAGGATGGAAGGCTGAGTCAACCTTGAGCCGGTGGTGAGATTTGAACTGCTGAACTGCAGCTAGTAGTTAACTGAAGCAGCCTGCAGTGCTGCACTCTAACCACTGTGCCAGCTCTTTCACAGGATGGGGTCAGGATTTTAGACAGGCTTAGATAGGGCATGGCCAAAAAAAGAGGTTGGGAACATATTTGGTTGCTACAAATTTTTGACTATTTCTTTTTCTCCCTCCAAAGTCATAGTTTATTTATTTTTTTTTTATTTATTTATTTATTTTGTCCAATACACAATACATATGGAAGAGAATAGACATGATTATATATAAAGAAAATATATAAAAATAGAGAGGATATATGAAAGGAAGAAAAGATATATGATATATGAGATAAGGAGAGACAATTGAACAGGGGATGAAAGGCAGGCTAGTGCACTTATGTACGCCCCTTACTGACCTCTTAGGAACCTGGAGAGGTCAATCGTGGATAGTCTAAAGGAGAAATGCTGGGGGATAGGGGTTGGCACTACTGAGTCCGGTAATGAGTTCCATGCTTCGACAACTCGATTGCTAAAGTCATATTTTTTACAGTCAAGCTTGGAGCGATTAATATTAAGTTTGAATTTGTTGCATGCTCTTGTGTTGTTGCGGTTGAAGCTGAAGTAGTCATTGACAGGCAGGACGTTGCAGCATATGATTTTGTGGGCAATACTTAGATCGTGTTTTAGGCGTCGTGGTTCTAACCTTTCTAGACCTAGTATTGATAGTCTGCTTTCGTAGGGCATTCTGTTTCGAGTGGAGGAGTGAAGGGCTCTTCTGGTGAAGTATCTTTGGACATTTTCTAGGGTGTTGATGTCCGAGATGTGGTATGGGTTCCAGACAGATGAACTGTATTCAAGGATGGATCTGGCAAAAGTTTTGTAGGCTCTGGTGAGTAGTGTGAGATGGCCAGAGCAGAAGCTGCGTAGGATCAGGTTAACAACTCTAGAAGCCTTTTTGGCGATATTGTTGCAGTGGGCTTTGGCACTTAGATCATTTGATATTAGTATTCCAAGGTCTTTTACTGAGTGGGGGTTGGCTGTGAGATTTTGTTTATATATGAGGTTTGGAATTTTTTTGCAGATATGGAGGGTAGAACATTTGCTGGTTGATATTTGGAGTTGCCAGGTGTTGGACCAATCTGAGACAAAGTCGAGGTCTTTTGGGAGAGTACTTTGTAGAAGGTCTTTCAGATGGTGAAGAGATAATGATTGTGGGGTTGCATTACTGTTGTAAAATGTGGAAGGCAGTTGCTCTCTTATTTTTTCCGTCCACCGTTGTTTCATCCCTGGCTGATCTTTCTTGATATGAAAAGAAGAGCCCTTTGGATTGATTTCCTCTGAGGTGCAGCTGAAATTTGGGAAGCAAGGAAGGTTGGGGACTGCCAGGAAAATGAGATAATGAGGGGAGAAAATACACTGCTCAAAAAAATACTGCTCACAAAAAAAAGGAACACTTAAACAACACAATATACACAAGTAAATCAAACTTCTCTGAAATCAAACTGTCCACTTTGGAAGCAACACCGAGTCCTCGAAGAGGGGCGGCATACAAATCCAATAAATAATAATACTAACACTGATTGACAAACTGTCCACTTAGGAAGCAACACTGATTGACAATCCATTTCACATGCTGTTGTGCACATTCAACTTTGTACAGAACCAAGTATTCCATGAGAATATTTCATTCATTCAGATCTAGGGTGTGTTATTGGAGCGTTCCCTTTATTTATTTATTTGTGAGCAGTATATATAATGTTGACTAGATCATAATTAAGCCTATTGAGATTCTCAGTCATCCAGGTGATGCTTGTCCCAAAGATGCTTTTTTCAAAAGGCGACTGGACTTTCCTTGAAGACATTTTGCTTTTCATCCAAGAAGCTTCTTCAATTCTCGCTGAATGGTATGACATGATACGACTAGTATTGGGCTGCCTCCGGTATGCCTGGGATCGCCGATCCATTCGCGGAAATGGCAATGCATGCCACACCCCTGCACGCCACTGCCCCGCATGTCCGAGTACATGAATTTGCTTCTGCACGTGCATGAAAGCAAAGAAATCAGCAAAATTTGGTGATTTGAAATTGACGAAAATAGGGTGTGAGCATCCTTGCACGAGATTTCGGTAATTTTCACCTATTTATTTGCTTCCATGCATTAGGTGGTGAGCGTGCCGACCACCGCCCTCACACATGCCTGCGCCAGTCTCCGGGATCGATCCAGTAGCGAAAGGGAAGTACGGCCCTTCTGTGGATATGACACACCTGTCTCCTGTTTACAAAACAGCCCTTTCAGCAGTTCCAAGAAGGTTCCATACTCACTTACTCATTCACCTCAGGATTCACCTCAGCTGCTCCGAGTCTTCGGAGAAGGGCGGCATATAAATCTAATTAATAACAATGACAATGACAATGACAATGATAATGACAATGACAATATATTATTATTATTATTATTATTATTATTATTATTATTATTATTATTATTATTATTATTATTATTATTATTATTATTCCGGTGATCCTGAGGGAACAGATAAATTTCCAGATTACCTCAGTGGCCAGGAATAGTAATGACCAGATGACTGCAAGGAATATAAATCCTTCCATTATTCACTATTCAGTCAGAACTGAAGAAGCTTCTTGTATGATGATGATGTTGCTGTTGCTGTTGTTGTGAAGGAAAAGGAGGAGGAAGAGGAAGAAGAAGAGGAGGACTTTTTTCCAAGAATTCACATCACATCATATCCCTATTTGATGTTTGGTAGATGATTTAGTAGCACAAGAAACAAACCAAAATTCTCTGTAATACAAAGGTGCCCAGATTCTCTGTGACTTATTTTTATAGCATGGTTTCCCTCAGTTTTATGATATTTTTCAGACAACTATTGGCTATCAATAGAATTTAGCAGCTCATACTTCAACAATAAGAGAAACTTATCCTCAGGCTAATAACCAAAGACAAGAAGTAGAGAACATATTGGCTGAATAAAATATTGGGCAGAAAAATGTGTATAACACACACACACACACACACACACACACAGAGAGAGAGAGAGAGAGAGAGAGAGAGAGAGAGAGATACTTGAGTGTGAGATACAATCATATAGAATAGAATAGAATAGAATAGAATTTTATTGGCCAAGTGTGGTTGGACACACAAGGAATTTGTCTTGGTGCATATGCTCTCAGCGTACATAAAATAATATGCATATGTGTGTATGTGTATCTAACACCCAGGTATTTCTTTGCATATACTACCATATATATGTTTTTGTGTATGAATCTTTCTCTGTGTGTATATATACAAATACCTGCATATCCCTGCATACTCGGATCTTTCTTTGCTAATAAATTTGCTAGGAGAGAATCATTATAATAAACCCTTCAGGTGAAAGCTGTCAGTTTCATTTTATCTAAAGTTCTCTCCTTCCTCCAAATTTCATATTTGGTTTCATTTCACATTGATTTGCAAGTCTACATCATCCAAAGGCTGCAGAAAAATGCAGACGGATTTGTCCATATTTTTGTTAATCTCCAAATACTTCCAAAGGATGTGGTTTGGAGCAAAGATTTATTGATTTGCTTATTTCTCCGTGTTCTCTCTTCATGTTGCAAAAGGTGTGATTTTGGAGTATCAATGTATTCTGGTGTTGGGTTTAATTTAGGACGAATGAATTGAGCTGGCTTAATTTGTTTCACAACAGAAAATGAAACCGGCATCGTGTCTGTTTTTATCTTTATAAAGGTAAAAATCTCACTATCTTTATAATACAGTGATACCTCATCTTACAAACGCCTCATCATACAAACTTTTCGAGATACAAACCTGGGGTTTAAGATTTTTTTGCCTCTTCTTACAAACTATTTTCACTTTACAAACCCATCGCCGCCGCTGGGATGCCCCGCCTCCAGACTTCCGTTGCCAGCGAAGCACCCGTTTTTGCGCTGCTGGGATTCCCCTGAGGCTCCCCTCCATGGGAAACCCCACCTCCAGACTTCCGTGTTTTTGTGATGCTGCAGGGGAATCCCAGCAGGGAAATCCCAGCAGCGCAAAACCGGGTGCTTCGCTGGCAACGGAAGTCCGGAGGTGGGGTTTGCCACCAAGGGGAGCCTCAGTGAAATTGCAGCATCGCAAAAACACAGAGGTCCGGAGGTGGGGTTTCAAGGATTTCGGTGTTTTTGTGATGCTGCAATTTCACTGATGCTCCCTTCACTGGGAAACCCCACCTCTGGACTTCCGTTGCCAGCAAAGCGCTCGTTTTTGCGATGCTGGGATTTCCCTGCTGGGATTCCCCTGCAGCATCGCAAAAACACAGAAGTCCAGAGGTGGGGTTTCCCATGGAGGGGAGCCTCAGGGAAATCCCAGCAGTGCAAAAACGGGCGCTTCGGCTGGCAAGAGGGGTGAATTTTGGGCTTGCACGCATTAATCGCTTTTCCATTGATTCCTATGGGAAACATTGTTTCCTCTTACAAACTTTTCACCTTAAGAATCTCATCCCGGAACCAATTAAGTTTGTAAGACAAGGTATCAATGTACTATTCAAACTTACTTAAAGGAGTTATTTTGAGCAAGTTATTTGAGCAAGTACAGGATGATAATTTGGCAATAACATGTATTAATTTGCATCAATTTGGTCCATCAATATAATCAGTGAAGGGCTGCAAAAATATTTACTACCACACTGTGGGTGTGGCTTGTTGTGTGGGTGTGGCTTGATGACCATGTGACTATGTAGGAGTGGCTTGCTGGCCATGTGACCAGGTGGGAGTGGCTTGCCAATCATATGACTGGGAGAGGCCTGCAGGTCAGGTGATTGAGTGGGAGTGGTTTACCGACCAAAATAAATTTTCAAATAGGTGCTTGGATTCTTTTTCAGTTGATTAAGTCATATTATTTGAATAGCCACAAAAAGGACAAATGATAGACAGCATTATTTGTTGAGGAGCACAGTAACATTTTAAGGCTTTGTACTGAAGCCACAAGGTTCAGTATGATACCAGATTAGGCAAGTAGCTCAGTTTTCTTTCATTGTTATAAAAGTTCAGGTCCAGATAATGATTGAAGCGTTTATGGGTAAAAACATACTAT
This sequence comes from Erythrolamprus reginae, assembly GCF_031021105.1. Lineage (NCBI taxonomy): Eukaryota > Metazoa > Chordata > Lepidosauria > Squamata > Dipsadidae > Erythrolamprus > Erythrolamprus reginae. Next base: position 15,900,973 of record NC_091958.1, on the reverse strand, counting down.
TTAATTATGTCCTATTTTAAAAGTAATTAAGGATCATACTAAGATACTAGAGAAGGAAGGACAATAAAAAAACCCTATTAAATATTCACTAAATAGTGCATAAACTTACTATTCCCACTGCGTCCCCCCGTGGGGGCAGCAACCCATCACTGAATATATATATATATTTGAAAGGAAGCTGTTGTATGTGAGTTTGTGTGATAAACCCACACTTCTTAAAATGGTTCTTCATTTCTCCATTATTCAGTTTTGCAGAACCTAATCAACAGCAAGAGGTCAATTTCAAAAGTTTGCTTGCCAGCAAAAGGGATTTGTTTTGCATTTATGAATGGCTAATAAGCCTGCATTTCACAATGATTAATAGTAATTAACCTTTCAAATCTTATTCGGGGGCCTGTGCATCTCCCTGCCTGTTTGTTACTGTGCATGAGTTCAAGAGTTTTCCTGTGCAAAGGTCCTCCATCTGCCTCTCAACTCTTTTCCCTGAAAACCTAGTAATTGAAACTATGGAATAATTATAAATAAATTAATTATACGGTTGCATATGAAATATGTAAAATCTTGTTCTTTTAAAAAAAACTCCAAAGAGCTAAAAATAACACCGTTAGTAGAAGTGTTAGATCTAACAGAGGAATTCCCAAAGAATAATAGAGTCGAGAGGAATCTTGGGGTCTTCCAGGACAGAAAACCTCAAATAATTTCAGACAAATAGCTGCCAATATATATATTTTTTTTTGGGGGGGGGGGAAGGACCTCCAGTGATGGAGCATCCACAACCTATCCACAACTTGTCTGCTTGTTCCATTGCTTGTTTCTTCAAGAATCAGTAAAAATAAACTAAAAAGAGACAAAGGCCACTTTATAATGCTGCATTCAGTTTTGGTTGCCTTAATACAAAAAGGATGTTGAGACTCTAGAAAGAGTGCAGAGAAGAGCAACAAAGATGATTAGGGGACTGGAGGCTAAAACATATGAAGAACGGTTGCAGGAACTGGGTATGTCAATTTTAATGAAAAGAAGGACTAGGGGGGACATGATAGCAGTGTTCCTGTATTTCAGGGGTTACCACAAAGAAGAGGGAGTCAGGCAATTCTCCAAAGCACCTGAGGGTAGAAGAAGAAGCAATGGGTGAAAACTAAACAAGGAGGGAAGCAGCCTAGAACTAGGTTAGAACAATTAATCAGTAGAACAGCTTGCCTCCAGAAGATGTGAATGCTCCAACACTGGAAGGTTTTAAGAAGGTGTTGGATAACCATCTCTCTGAAACATAGAAACATAGAAGATTGACAGCAGAAAAAGACCTCATGGTCCATCTAGTCTGCCCTTATACTATTTCATTATTTTATCTTAGGATGGATATATGTTTATCCCAGGCATGTTTAAATTCAGTTACTGGGGATTTACCAACCATGTCTGCTGGAAGTTTGTTCCAAGCATCTACTACTCTTTCAGTAAAATAATATTTTCTCATGTTACTTCTAATCTTTCTCCCAACTAACCTCAGACTGTGTCCCCTTGTTCTTGTGTTCACTTTCCTATTAAAGTAGTGTAGGGTTTTCTGCCTAAGCAGGGGGTAGACTAGAAGACCGCCAAGGTCCCTTCCAACTCTGTTGTTGTTGATGTTGTTGTTGTTGTTGTTGTTGTTGTTGTTATTATTATTATTATTATTATTATTATTATTATTATTATTATGTCAATACAACACAGCAAATGAGATCACTATGCTGGATTTCGTATTTCATCACCAGTCGGGCGCTTCCCAAGCACCTAGGACTGCGTGATGTAGCGGCGAATTATGTGTTGCCGATCCCAGTAAAACGGCCTTTTGCAATTGACAGATGGAGATTTTGTCAATTCCGATGGTTTTCAAATGTCCGCTGAGATCCTTTGGTACTGCGCCCAGCATGCCAAGTACCACTGGGACCACTTTCACTGGCTTATTCCAGAGTTGTTGCAGCTCGATTTTTAGATCTTCGTATTTCACTAATTTCTCTAGCTGCTTCTCCTCAATTCTGCTGTCTCCTGGGATTGCGATGTCCATGATCCAGTCAGTCCGAAGTTGGAAGTCCCACAATAATAATAATAATAATAATAATAATAATAATTGTTATTGTTATATTCATTATTATATTCATTATTATATTCATTATATTCATTATTATATTTATTATTATTATTATTATTATTATTATTATTATTATTATTATTATTATTATTATTACAAGCACAAGCAATGGATTAAAACTAATCAAGAAGAGAACCAACCTAGAACTTGGGAGAAATTTCCCGACAGAATAAACAGAATAATTAATCAGTAGGACACTATGCCTCCAAAAGTTCTGGATGCTGCAATACTGGAGGGTTGTGGGTTTTTTTAAAATGCCAAAATCTCACTCTTCACATACGATTTTGCTTGCTGCGCATGCACAGAATCCAAATGTGAATTCATCGGGGCCGTGAAGCTGTGCATGCATCCCGAAAATCACTACTGGAACATATCACCTTACCGTTCGGGTACCAGGCCATCACTGCCTCTGCTCTTGTGCTATTAAAATAATTTATGTTTAAGTGACCGTATCTCCAGTTGAAAATTTTAATCTATCCTCATTAGGCAAACACAGGACTTTGAGGGCTGCTCCGGTATTAAAGTAAATAAACAAGCAAAGCTAGGAAATCCACAGAAATGTGAAATCAATAAGGACTTTTGTCTTTTTATAGAAAGCACGGGAAAGAGTAAAATCAAATGGCTTTTCAAATACCTTTATATAAGCCAGTTACATCATGGGCGGTCTTCCTCTAATGAAAAATTAAAGAAGAATTTATTCTCTGATCATACTGAATTAAAGAGAGGTTAGTACAGTCCTAGAAGTCCTTATGAGTTCCTTCTGCACTTATCTTCTCAACAGTGAAGGGCCTCACTTACCTTTCCCTACCGGATCGGTCCCGGAGCCCGGCAAAGGCCATGCGCAGGCAGCGATGGGTGTGCGCACCCCCGTGTGAGATTTTACTTCCGTGCATGGCCAGAAGCAAAGAAATAGGTGAAAATCACCAAAATCTTGCATGAGGATGCATGCACGGAAGCAAAATCTCATGCGAGTGTGTGCGCCAGCACATGTATGTGTAGCGGGGATGAGCAAGTGCACGCGCCTCACCGTTTCCGCTACTGGAACGGTGATCCCAGGCATACCGGGGGCAGCCCACCCTTGCTTCCAAAGCATGTTTCTCAACCTTGGTAGTCTGAAGATGTGTGGACCAGTAGTGGGTTCTAAAACCCGTTGCTACTGGTTCACGTGCGCCAGGGGTGGACAGCAGGCAGGACAGCAGAAATTTTTTTATCTATCTATCTATCTATCTATCTATCTATCTATCTATCTATCTATCTATCATCTATCTATCATCTATCTATCTATCTATCTATCTCTCTACCTACCTATCATCCATCTATCTATCTATCTATCTATCTATCTATCTATCATCTATCTATCATCTATCTATCTATCATCTATCTATCTATCTATGTATCTATCTGTCTATCATCTATCATCTATATCTATCTATCTATCTATCTATCTATCATCTATCTATCTATCTATCATCTATCATCTATATCTATCTATCTATCTATCTATCTATCTATCTATCTATCTATCTATCATCTATCTATCTATCTATCTATAATCTATCTATCTATCTATCTATCTATCTATCTATCTATAATCTATCTATCTATCTATCTATCTATCTATCTATCTATCTATCTATTTATTGGATTTGTATGCGGCCCATCTCCGAGGACTCGGGGCAGTGCACAACATAAATGAAGCTGTGTGCCCAGCTCCAGCTGACCATCCCACCCTCCCATCTTCCTCCTCAGAAAGCGGCAGGGAGACCAGCACCAGCAGGAGTTGCAGGGGGCCCATTTCCTCACCTATATTTTCTCAACAGCTGATTGGCACCTGTTAAATAATTGCACCGGAGACTGCTTCAGTATTAACACATTTATTTCAGAAGACATAACGTAGAACAGTTCTCTCTAACAATCAACTCCTAATAAGGACAACGGCTAATCCGTTGCCCTATTTATACCTTCTCTTAACGTGGGAACTTTTTCTGACAACCGTTTATTTTTGGCGGCAATCTAAACCCAGCCGTATCTTAACCAATCAGTGATTTTCCCTTTATTTCTTTTAAATGAACATAACAGCACCCGTTTGCCGAGCTACCCAGCCTGAGGGGGTGGGGTTTGACCCAGGAAGGAGAGTGCAGGAAACGCGAAGCAAATTATCACCCCAGAGAACGACACTGGTGAGATTGCAAGTCGAGGACTTAATAGTTCACTTGAACAATGATGATCATTCAAGCCACTCCCACCTGGTCACATGACCAGCAAGCCACACCCACAAAACAAGCCACACCCACAGTGTGGCAGTACAAAATTTGGCTGCCCATTACTGACATGCGCGCATGCACAGAAGCGTCCTGGGCAGGTGGGTGGAGCCCCCTGCTACCACCACTACCGGTTTGCAAACCAGGAGCAATCCACCACTGTGTGGACTTCAACTCCCAGAATTCCCCAGCCAACATGCTGGTTGAGGAATCCTGGGGGCTGATGTCTATATATATTCATGCAGCCAAGGTTGAAAAAATATTGGCCCAAAGCATTGAGATATGAGCTTCCTTGTTAACAGTATGGATTTGTTTTGCAAAGATTCTTGGTGTCATCGCCCGTCCTTCACTGGCATTTCCACTAGTCCAAAGCAGCTTGCAGGAATGGGAACTTTATTTATTTATTTATTTATTTATTTATTTATTTATTTATTTATTTATTTATTTATTTATTTATTTATTTATTTATTTATTTATTTATTTATTCATTCATTCATTCATTCATTCATTCATTCATTCATTCATTTACTCACTCACTCACTCACTCACTCACTCACTCACTCATATCTATATACACATAGTAAAATACATGATGAAGGTTATAGAGGAGATACTCATAGTAAAATATATCTAAGAAATAATAGAAAAGAAGGTATAGTAATAGAACATATCAATGAAAGAATAGAAGAAGAGATATAGGAATAGAAGAAAGGTATAGGAGATATAGGAGAGCAATAGGACAGGGGACGGAAGTCACTCTAGTGCACTTGTACTCGCCCCTTTCTGACCTCTTAGGAATCTGGATAGGTCAACCGTAGATAATCTAAGGGTAAAGTGTAGGGGGTTTGGGGATGACACTATGGAGTCCGGTAATGAGTTCCACGCTTCGACAACTCAGTTACTGAAGTCATCTTTTTTACAGTCAAGTTTGGAGCGGTTAATATTAAGTTTAAATCTGCTGTGTGCTCTTGTGTTGTTGTGGTTGAACTTCTGAAGCTTCAGAAAAATAGTGCGATTCTCCTGCTTTCAGAAGGGAGAGGTTACCTGTATTTTCCAGATGCACCCAAAAGAAAAAAAAAATAATAGTTTTTTTGCTTCTGCATGTCAAGTCTTCACCTTCTCCAGCCTCCAGAAACACTCTGCAGGCCACAAATGGGTGGAGAGCTTCTAAGGGCCTGGGAGGACAAAAACATGATGCATGGAGGGCTTGGGAGGCCCCAAATGCACTCATTTTTGGTGAAAACAGCCCCATTTTTGCTGGAAATGGGCCATGCAGAGCACTGCAGAATGCTTCTGGGGGCCAGGGAGGGCTAAAACACAACACATGGAGGGTTCAGGAGGCCACAAATGCCTGTGTTTGGTCTATAAGAAGCACCTAAAATTTTCATCCACTTTTCCTGGGGGCAGGGGGCATGTTATACTCTGAAAAATATGGTATTTTCTTTCCAGCGTCTTTTCAAAGACGTTTCCCACTTTGATAATAACAGCATGAGATTCCCTCCCACTTCTGTGACTGTGTCATTTCCCTGAAGGAAATGGATTCTGCATTATTTATTTGTTTAATTCTTTTTCAGCTCTGCTCAACTCCAAAACATTTCTAGGCAATTCTGAATATAAAAACAAAATATAGTAAGAAATAGGGGCGGCGGTGGGGGGGGGGACCAATTAAGAAATAGCAACACACACACACACCAAAAGGCAACCTTGACAATTTATATCAAAGCATTTGTAACAGATACCAAATCCCTTGAATGAAAGGAATTTCATCCACCCTGCACCAAAATCTTTAAGAGTCTTGGGAATGTCGTTGGCATGAGAGCACAAGCAGGGGTGGGCAGCAGGCAGGACGGGATAGTGTAGTTACACCAGCAGAAATGAAGCTGCGTGTACAGCTCCAGCTGACCAGTGGCAGTCACTTTCTGGATTACTAGGCTCAGCTGGGCTCTCCTTTATTTCCCTGCTGCTGTGCACTCCTTGCTTTTTTCCTCTTTCCTCCTTTCTGGCCTTGGATGAGCTTCCTTCTCTCCTGCCCGGCTCCCCTACAGCTTCACACGGTCACCTCCCGAGGCCAGGAAGGAGGAAAGAGGAAAAAAAGCAGGAAACGCAAAGCAAATTGTCACCCCAGCAAGTGATACTGGTGAGGTTGTAAATTGAGGACTTAACAGTTCACTTTAACGATGATGACCCACTCCCACCTGGCCACATGGCCATCAAGCCACTCTGTCTCTGGTTTGCGTGCACACACGTCCGAATGAGATTTTGCTTCTGTGCATGCGTCAAAGCAAAAAAAAAAATCACCAAAATTTCACACACATGCGCAGAAACAAAATTTTGCTTGAATGCTCATATGCCGAAGACACAGACTGTTGCACGCAGCACACCGAGAGTGGCAGGAGCAGCAACCCCTGACTGCCCTAATCCCATGTGATGTGGAGTCTTGGGCAAATGATTGGAGCTGAGTTTTACTGTCCGGATGCCCGTCCGGTCGCCAATGCGTAGATTGTTTCAGCAGATATATTTTCATTGTGCCCAGAGAGAGAAATAGCTGCCTCTATTTAGGATTGAACAAACAGCCTCCTGATTGTGAGGTGGGAACTCCACCTCTAGGCCACCTCAGCACAAGAATGGATGCCTATCCCACCACAGGTCATCAAAAAGTGAGAGCAAGGGTGTCTTCATAATTACTTTCAACCTGCAATCTGATCAAACCAGGTCTAGCCCAGGGGTAGGCAAAGTTGGCTCTTCTATGACATGTGGACTTCAACTCCCAGAATTCCTGAGCTATCATCATTGGCTCAGGAATTCTGGGAGTTGAAGTCCACAAGTCATAGAAGAGCCAACTTTGCCTACCCCTGGGCTAGACAATTCACTTCTTTCAAGGTCTTCAGTAGTTTGAGGATGCTCACTGGTGCTCATCTGTGGAGAAGGGAAGTGGTAGAAGAGCTGCTTCAGGTGCTGTGAGGCATACTGAAGAAAAGTATGTTGCCTTATGCCTGAATGAGGTAGTGTGTGTCGTCTCCAGGGTGCAAAGCATCTTGTAGAGATGGATCCCACTGCGCCACTTCACTCCTCTTGTGCATCCACTAGGTTGGAAACAAGCTGAGTCATATTTCAACGAGGGTCATTGTACTCAAGAGGGCACATGGTCATTAATAGTTTAGTAAGCACTGATTTACTGTGTCTACTTCAACTCTGAATCCAACCCAAGTATTACAACCGTACACCCATCTACCGATATATAAATGCCATTCAGTTCACCTCTATCATTGATGTAGGGTTGTTTTGTAAACCCGCAGTGAACGTACTTCATGAACCAAAGACATTCAATATGATTATTTTCTTGTTTGTATGTGTATGTGTATGTGTGTGTGTGTGTATGTATGTATGTATGTATGTATGTATGTATGTATGTATGTTTAAAACCACACTGTAGCAAGCAATAGGTTTGTTTAATGACCATGGAATTCATTATACGATTGTTTCCTGGTCGTAAAATAAGGCTGCTCACATGTCTGACCCATTTTACAACAGTTACAAGTAACAAATAGCAACAACAGAGTTGGAAGGGGCCTTAGAGGTCTTCTAGTCCAACCCCCTGCTTAGGCAGGAAACCCTACACTACTTCAGAGAGATGGTTATCCAACATCTTCTTTAAAACTTCCAGTGTAGGAATATTCACAACTTCTGGAGGCAAGCTATTCCACTGATTAATTATTCTAACTGCCATAAAATTTCTCCCTTTTTCTAAGTCGCTTCTCTCCTTGTTTAGTTTCCACCCATTGTTTCTTGTTCTACCCTCAGGTACTTTTGAGAATAGGTTGACTCTTGTCTTTTGTAGAAACCCATGAGATACGACTTGGCATTGGACCAGATTACCTCTGGAACCGCCTGCTACCGCATGAATCCCAGCGACCGATAAGGTCCCACACAGTTGGCCTTCTCCGGGTCCCGTTGACTAAACGATGTCGTTTGGCGGGCCCCAGGGGAAGAGCCTTCTCTGTGGTGGCCCCGGCCCTCTGGAACCAACTCCCCCCGGAGATTAAAATTACCCCCACCCTCCCTGTCTTTTGTAAACTACTCAAGACTCATTTATACCACCAGGCATGGGGGAGTTGAGATATTCCTTCCCCCTAGGCCATTACAAGTTATGCATGGTATGTTTGTGTGTATGTTTGGTTTTATAAATAAGGGTTTTTAGTTGTTTTATTATTGGATCGTCACATGTTGTTTTTATCAGTCTACGGAGAGGGGCGGCATACAAATCCAATAAATTATTATTATCATTATTATTATTATTATCATCATTATTATTATTATCATTATTATTATTATTATTATTATTATATTATTATTATTATTATTATTATTATTATTATTATTATTATTATTATTATTATTATTATTATTATGACTAATGTGCAGGCTCCATTATGGTCTTAAATCAAGGGCTAGGCATTGTGTTTCAATTTGTTGCTACCTGCTCCTCCGTCATGTTGTCTTTCAATTTGCACTACTCTGTTCCCCCAATTTTCTGCCTCTACCCTAGAATCACTTACCATTTCATGTTCAAGTGAGCATCAATACTGCCTGCTCATCCTATTCATAATTTCCCTAGTTCAGCCTTTTTATTTCTGTATAACCTTTGGGGTATCAGGTTTTCGAATCCCAGAATTCTCAACAAAGGCTGAAGCTTTTTGGATTTTCAAGTCCATCATCGATTGCAAGAGGAAAAAGTATGCTGAAGCTGCAAACCTCTTTCCTACTCATGGGTGCTGCAAATCTTATCTATTCTTTCTCTCTGAGCTGCCGAAAGATAGACACTTGGAAAATGAATTGCTTGCCAGTGCACAGAACATAATGCAAATGCACCCTTATTCTCAGAAGAATGAAATAACAACAGCGTCAGCCAGGCCAATAGACGTGCAATGATAAATTTGCAATTCATGTGTTAGGAAAGTGCTTTTCAAAACTGATTTAGAACCGGGGAGGCAAAAGTAGGATGAGGCTCCTGACAAGTTAATTAACCAAGAACACAGGATGAGGACAGACCCAGCTCTTATTAGCATCTTCCATAAGGCAAATGTGGGGTCGTGGACTCTCCCATCTTCCTTCCCCTTTGGAAAATTCTCAACCCACAAATTGTCACCTTCGCTTTAGTTTGTGCCAGCTTGAAGATCACACATATGTTGCTGCATGTCAGAGGGTAGCATGCTAATATTACTAGCAGTTGCGTCATGTCCAACTAGGTTTCCTACCCACACCCAGTTAATGAACTAAGTACATTGGATGATCAAATAGTTGCCCTTCTTATCCATATTTCTCAGGAGTATCCAACCTTGGCAATTTTAAGATCTGTGGATTTCAATTCCCTGGCTTTGGGAATTCTGGGAATTCAAATCCACAAGTCCTAAAGTTGCCTACATTGGACAACATGGTTCTAGATGAAGAAATGAACTGAATATCTCCCCCAAATACCTAAACCGACATGATGATGTTATCCATTCAATTGTGCCTGACAATGGGTTGATTCTGTGGGCCAGGTTTCTCCACATCTTCCAATTTTGCACTAAACCTTGGAGATGTTTTATTATTATTATTATTATTATTAGTATTATTATTATTATTATTATTATTATTATTGTTGTTGTTGTTGTTGTTGTTGTTATTATTATTATTATTATTATTATTATTATTAATTAGATTTGTATGCCGCCCTTCTCCGAAGACTCAGGGCGGCTCACAACAGCAATAAAAACAGTATAATAATGAAACAAATCTAATAATAAAATTACATAAAACCCCCCGACAATTAAAAACCATACAACACATACATACCAAACATAAAATATAAGAAAGCCTGTGGGGAGATGTCTTAGTTCCCCCATGCCTGGCGATATCGGTGGGTCTTGAGTAACTTGCGAAAGACAAGGAGGGTGGAGGCCGTTCTAATCTCCAGGGGGAGTTGATTCCAGAGGGCCAGGGCTTCCACAGAGAAGGCTCTTCCCCTGGGGCCCACCAAACGACATTGTTTGGTCGATGGGACCCGGAGAAGGCCAACTCTGTGGGAACTTATCGGCCACTGGGATTCGTGCAGTAGAAGGCGGTTCCGGAGGTACTCTGGTCCAATGCCATGAAGGGCTTTAAAGGTCATTACCAACACTTTGAATTGTGACCGGAAACCGATCGGCAGCCAGTGCAAGCCACGGAGTGTTGTAGAAAAGTGGGCGAATCTAGGAAGCCCCACGATAGCTCTCGCGGCTGCATTCTGCACGATCTGAAGTTTCTGAACACTTTTCAAAGGTAGCCCCATGTTCTTCTGGTGTCTAACCACTATATTTTTTGATGGCTTTAAATGGTTTCCTTTTACCAACAACGTTTCCAAATATACCATGTTTTTCAGAGTATAAGATGGACCTTTTTCCTCCCTAAAAGAGACTGGAAATTCAGGTGTGTCTTATACTCTGAATGTAGCTTGGTTGGAAGCTTTTTCCCATCTCTAACAAGGTGCTAACGATCTTCCCAGCTCTTACCTTGCAGGTTCTTTCATTGTTACTCCCTGCAAAGAATGTTTTCCAAGCCCTAAGTCTTTACAGGGTTTTTTCATTGCTCTAACTTGCTCTGAATAAGTTTCTTTCCAGCCATAACCAGGTGCTAACGATGTTCCTAGCTCTTACCTGCTTTCAAGCTCTTTCGTTGTTACTCTCTGTGAACAATGTTTTCCAAACTCTGTCTTTGTAGGTATTTTTAATTGCTCTACTTTCTCCGAATGTTTCTTTCCAGCTAATAATGTCTCTAGCAATTCCCAGTTTGCAAACTATTTCATTGTTACTCTCTTTGAATAAGATTTTTTAAAAGCCCTAACCAGGGGATAAAATAATGTGCTGAAGCTGACCAGACTAAAGATGTTAGCCAGATGAATACCTGTTAAGCAGATTCTTTTCCCTATTTTCCTCCCCAAAAACTAAGGTGTGTCTTATACTCTGGTACATCTTACACTCCAAAAAATACAGTAACTGCATTCTCCAGTGAATTCCGCCTCATGATCAATCAATATTAACTTTATTTGATTAGTCAATCGATCATATCAAAGCGAGGAAAAGGACCACATCAGTCGTCATAAAACTGTGACTGGTTAAAATACAATAAAATTGCCTAAAATAGAGGGAATTTGAATAAATAATAAGTTAAAATGCAGTATGATATGCTAAAATTGAGTAGTAAAACATGAGACTATAACTCGTGCAAAGGATTATATTAAACAAATCTAAGATACTGGTATAAAATATTCTTAAGTGAGTTCATCTCCTTTGCATGCCACCCCAATATGTTCTATAAAACGTATTCTCATCTGAACAGCCCTGACTATAAACTTAGCGGTTCTAGAAACTACATATATATTTGTACCCTGAAGAAAATATGATAATTGTTTATTACAGTCCCAGTGCATGATTTTGACAAGTAGGGGCTGTAAATACTGAGGTCTTACTGAGGAGTATAGTTTACAATTGAGTAGCACATGTGCAATGTCCACAGCTCACATTAGAGAAACATCTTTCAGCTGTGGCGAGGGGGGCGTTTGCCCAGGTTCGCCTGGTGCACCAGTTGCGGACCTATTTGGACCGGGAGTCACTGCTCACAGTCACTCATGCCCTCATCACCTCGAGACTCGACTACTGTAATGCTCTCTACATGGGGCTACCTTTGAAAAGTGTTCGGAAACTTCAGATCGTGCAGAATGCAGCTGCGAGAGCTATCATGGGCTTTCCTAAATACGCCCATGTCACACCAACACTCCGCAGTCTGCATTGATTACCGATCAGTTTCCGGTCACAATTCAAAGTGTTGGTTATGACCTATAAAGCCCTTCATGGCACCGGACCAGAATATCTCCGGGACTGCCTTCTGCCGCACGAATCCCAGCGACTGATAAGGTCCCACAGAGTTGGCCTTCTCCGGGTCCCGTCAACTAAACAATGTCGTTTAGTGGGACCCAGGGGAAGAGCCTTCTCTGTGGCGGCCCCAACCCTTTGGAACCAACTCCCCCCAGATATCAGAATTGCCCCCACCCTCCCAAGCCTTTCATAAGCTCCTTAAAACCCACCTCTGTCATCAGGCATGGGGGAATTGACACTTTCCCTCCCCCCCTAGGCTTATAAAATTTATGCATGGTATGCTAGTATGTATGACTGGTTTCTAAATTGGGGTTTTAAATTAACTTAAATATTAGATTTGTTTACATTGTATTATTATTGCTGTGAGCCGCCCCGAGTCTGCGGAGAGGGTTGGCATGCAAATCTGATTAATAAATAAATAAATAAATAAATAAAATAAATGTCATGACATGGCTAAAGAAGTGAGACAGTGTTTCGTGATTTTGCTAGACAGCCATAATAGACATTAACCTCATACAAGTAATCCTCAGTTTGCAGCTGAATTGGTTCTTGGTTTTTAGTCTTGCAAACCCTTCAGGGGTAAAAGTTTAGTTAACTGTCGGTTTAAAAACAGTTAAGGGAAGAATAATCCTTAATACGGCTCTCGCATGGATTCAGCATCCATGTAAATGCTTAATATTCCGATGTGAAGCCAGTGGGAAATAAATACACAGTTGGATCGATTGAATTTAGAAAGAACCCTTGTTGGGTCTAATGGCAACCCGAATGTCTTCTCTCTTTTTTCTTGCTATTACTCCTGCTGTTTGACAAGATGATTTCATTTTCTCACCAGCGGTGCTGTATGACACCTGCATGGTGACAGGTTGCTTTGGAGTTTTCAGAATTTCTGCCTAATTGACTAATGAAGCCATCTGTAATTCAGGGGCTCTTAAGTGAAACGTGCTCTTGCTTGATGTGGCAATTAGGAGTCGTGGTTGCAGGAAGGCTATCCTGAACTTTTTCCAAGTGTAAAGGTGAGAAAATATTTCAAAAGTCATACTGTTCATTTTGTGCTTCCTAATTTCAAATGGCGAACCTGTTTAATTAAGTAAAACTCCCAGTTTTAATTTTCTGAGTACAGTGGTACCTCTACTTATGAACTTAATTCATTCTGTGACCAGGTTCTTAAGTAGAAAAGTTTGTAAGAAGGAGCAATTTTTCCCATAGGAATCATTGTAAAAGCAAATAATGGTTGCGATTGGGGAAACCACAGAGAGGGTGGAGGCCCTGTTTCCTCCCAGGAGATTCCTAGAGAGGCCCCATGGAGGCTTCTCCCAGCCTTTTCCGGCCCTGTTTCCTCCCAGGAGATTCCTAGAGAGGCCCAACGGAGGCTTCTTCCTGCCTTTTCCGGTTACAGTTTTGGAGGCTCAGGTGTGTAAGTGAAAAATGGTTCTTGAGAAGAGGCAAAATAATCTTGAACATCTGGTTCTTATTTAGAAAAGTTTGTAAGTAGAGGGGTTTGTAGGTAGAGCACTGTATTCATTTCACGGAGGACATCTCATGGACTAAGAATGTCAACATGCTTGTGAAGGAGGCACAAAAGAGGCTGTGCTTCCTAAGAATGCTCAGAAAGATAAATCTATCTCAGCATCTATTGTTGTCCTACTATCGCAGCACCGTTGAAAGCATTCTAACATATGGCATTCTCGTATGATATGGGAGCAGTTCCATAGCAGATAAAAATCGTTAGAACTGCCCAGAATATCACTGGGCTCCAGCTACCAGCCCTGGGTGATATTTTTTTATTTGTTTGTTTGTTTGTTTGTTTGTTTGTTTAGTTAGTCCAATACACAATGAGGGTTTAAGTGGTTATATATCTATATACACATAGTAAAATACATGATGAAGGTTATAGAGGAGATGCTCATAGTAAAATATATCTAAGAAATAATAGAAAAGAAGATATAGTAATAGAACATATCAATGAAAGAATAGAAGAAGAGATATAGGAATAGAAGAAAGGTATAGGAGATATAGGAGAGCAATAGGACAGGGGATGGAAGGCACTCTAGTGCACTTGTACTCGCCCCTTACTGACCTCTTAGGAATCTGGATAGGTCAACCGTAGATAATCTAAGGATAAAGTGTTGGGGGCTTGGGGATGACACTATGGAGTCCGGTAATGAGTTCCACGCTTCGACAACTCGGTTAACTGAAGTCATATTTTTTACAGTCAAGTTTGGAGCAGTTAATATTAAGTTTTAATCTGTTGTGTGCTCTTGTGTTGTTGTGGTTGAAGCTGAAGTATCTCACATCTCACTCTTCTAGGAAGGTGCACAACATTTTTAGAGACTCTTCTCGTCCTGCTTACAATCTTTTTGGACATTCTCCACCATTCAGTCAGAACTGAAAAAGCTTCTCGCAACTTTCCATCTCTCGTTATTCAGTTATTCTCTTCTTCTATTGATTCTTCCTCTAAGGCAGCAGCAAAATGTCTTCAAACAAAAACACAGAAAGTCATTTTGACAAAACACCTTTGGGTTTAGCCTTGATTAACGCAGCAATAATTTTTTTTTTACGATCCACTATTCATAATGTTGCTGTTGGTAAGTTATGTTGTTATTGTTATTAGGAACTCAAATAATGTCGATGCGCACAGCCAGTGTTGGCAAGAATGTGTGAAGCGATCCAAATATTGGTGTTATCCCTACAGTATCTCCAAAAAAAAAGAAGAAGAAGAAGAAGTTATCAGTGAATTGGAATTTTTAATGTGACAGAAGTGGGAAATGATTACGTTCCTTGTGCAAAGCAGCTGCAATTTGACTCAGCAAGGAACTTTGCAGGCAGCCTCCTTTCGCACATCTGGTAACTGGCTTTTATGGGAGGGAGTGCAATTTGCTTCCTAAAGCAATTTCAAAAATGTGCTTGGCTTTCATGATGCATCGAGCAAAGCAGCCCTTCAAAGCTACTTTAGGAACCTTGTGTACCACCCTATGGCATGGATGGAGAGGAAGCATAACTGTCTTGAATTAATTACTTTTTAATTCATTTAAAATTACAATCCAGTTCCGTGTTTGCTCTCTCCCCATGCCTTTTGAAGGGTGCACCATTAAAGAAACATTAGGACAGGGGACGGAAGACAGGCTATCACTGGTGCACTTATGCACGCCCCTTACTGACCTCTTAGGAACCGGGAGAGGTCAACAGTGGATAGTCTAAGGCTAAGGTTTTTGGGGTTAGGAGATGATACTACAGAGTCAGGTAGTGACATCCATACATTAACTATTCGGTTTTAGAGTTGTTTATTTATTTATTTATTCATTTGTCCAATACACAAATACATAGGAGGAAAAATAGACATGTAGTGATATATATAAGGGTAAAGTGAACTTAGAGGAGAGGATATATGAAAGAAAGAAAATATATATGATAAGTGAGAGAAAGGAAAGACAATTGGACAGGGGACGAAAGGCACACCAGTGCACTTATGTATGCCCCTTACTGGCCTCTTAGGAACCTGGAGAGGTCAATCGTGGAGAGTCTAAGGGAGAAGTGTTGGGGGTTAGGCAATGAGTCCGGCAATGAGTTCCACGCTTCAATAACTCAATTGTTGAAATTATATTTTTTACAGTCAAGTTTGGAGCGGTTTGAATCTGTTGCATGCTCTTGTGTTGTTGCGGTTGAAGCTGAAGTAGTCATTGACCGGTAGGACGTTGCAGCATATGATCTTGTGGGCAATACTCAAATCATGTTTTAGGCGCCGTAGTTCTAGGCTTTCTAGGCCCAGGATTGTTAGTCTATTTTCGTAGGATATTCTATTTCGAGTGGAGGAGTGAAGGGCTGATTATTAACCTGATCCTACGTAGCTTCTGCTCCGGCAATCTCACACTACTCACAAGAGCCTACAAAACGTTTGCCAGACTCCTCCTAGACTACTGCTCAGCTGTCTGGAACCCATACCACATCTCAGACATTAACACCCTTGAAAACGTCCAAAGACTTTTTACCATAAGAGCCCTTCACTCCTCCACTTGAAACAGAATATCCTACGAAAATAGACTAACAATCCTGGGTCTAGAAAGCCTTGAACTACGGTGCCTAAAACACAATTTAAGTATTGCCCACAAGATCATATGCTGCAACGTCAATGACTACTTCAGCTTCAACTGCAACAACACAAGAGCAAGCAACAGATTCAAAATTAAAACGAACCGCTTCAAACTTGACCGTAAAAAATATGACTTTAACAATCGAGTTGTCGAAGCGTGGAACTCATTACCAGACTCAATAGTGTCAACCCCTAACCCCCAACATTTCTCCCTTAGACTATCCATGATTGACCTCTCCAGGTTCCTAAGAGGCCAGTAAGGGGCACACATAAGTGCACGAGTGTGCCTTTCGTCCCCTGTCCAATTGTCTTTCATTTATCTCACATATCATATATATTTTCTTCCTTTCATATATCTTCTCCCCTATTTTCACTTTTATCCTTATATATATTACTTCATGTCTATTTTCTTCCTATGTAATTGTGTATTGGACAAATAAATAAATAAATACTAAAATTGTATTTCCTGCACTCAAGTTTGGAGCAGTTTACATTAGATTTGTATCTGTTATGTGCTCGTGTGTTGTTGAGGTTGAAGCTGAAGTAGTGGTTGACAGAAAGGACATTGTAGCATATGGTTTTATGGGCCATCCCTAGATTGTGTTTAAGGCTACATAGTTCTAAGCTTTCTAAATGTAGTATTGTAAGTCTAATTTCATAGGGTATTCTGTTCCAAGGGGAGGAGTGAAGGGCCTCTTCTCGTAAAGTATCTCTGGACACTTTCTAGAATGTTTATGTCCGAAATGCATTGTGGGTTCCAGACAGATGAGCTGTATTCAAGGATTGGTCTGGCAAAAGTTTTGTATGCTCTGGTTAGTAGTGTAAGATTACCAGAGCAGAAGCTGTGTAGGATTAAGCTAACAACTCTTGACGCTTTTTTGGCAATGTTGTTGCAATGGGCTTTGGCACTTAAGTCATTTGATATGAGTATTCCAAGGTCTTTTACAGAGTGAGGGTTGTCTGTAAGGTCTTCTTTGTTCAGCTTATATTTGGTGTTCTGATTCTTTTTACCAATGTGTAGGACAAAGCATTTGTTGGTTGTGCTTCCCAGGATAAGTGCCACTGGTTTAAAACAGAATTTATTCATTTATTAGAGTTGGATGGGACCCTGTAGGTCATCTAGTCCAACCCCCCACTGAAGCAGGACTCCCTACATTATTTCAGACAAATGGTATTCCAGTCTCCCTTTGAAAGTCTCAAGTGTTGGAGCTCTCACAACCTCCACAGGCTGATCCCTCTCACTGTCTGAAAATTTCTCCTTATTGAACCTCTCCTTGATCAGTTCTTTTTTTTGGGGGGAGGGGCTTATTTTTTCTTCTTCTCCAATCACATGTACAGGGGAAAAAAAGATACCATTAATTTTACATTAATTCACAATATATCATTTTTGCCATTTCGGTATACAGTGATACCTCGTCTTACAAACCCCTCGTCATACAAACTTTTCGAGATACAAACCCAGGGTTTAAGATTTTTTTGCCTCTTCTTCCAAACTATTTTCACCTTCTAAACCCAAGCCACCGCCACTGGGATGCCCTGCCTTTGGACTTCTGTTGCCAGCGAAGCACCCGTTTTTGCACTGCTGGGATTCCCCTGAGGCTCCCCTCCATGGAAAACTCCACCTCTGGACTTCCGTGTTTTTGCGATGCTGCAGGGGAATCCCAGCAGTGCAAAAACGGGCGCTTCGCTGGCAACAGAAGTCCGGAGGTGAGGTTTCCCAGAGAGGGAAGCCTCAGCAAAATCGTAGCATCACAAAAACACAGAAGTCCGGAGGTGGGGTTTCAAGGACTTCCATGTTTTGGGGATGCTGCAATTTCGCTGAGGTTCCCCTCGCTGGGAAACCCCGCCTACTGACTTCCTTTGCCAGTGAAGCACCTGTTTTTGCACTGCTGGGATTCCCCTGCAGCATCACAAAAATACAGAAGTCCAGAGGTGGGGTTTCCCATGGAGGGGAGCCTCAGGGGAATCCCAGCAGCACAAAAACAGCTGCTTTGGCTGGCAAAAGGGGTGAGTTTTGGGCTTGCCTCGCATTAATCGTTTTTCCATTGATTCAAATGGGAAACACTGTTTCGTCTTACAAACTTTTCACCTTACAAACCTCATCCTGGAACCAATTAAGTTCGTGAGGTATCACTGTACATAGATTAACCAATGCCACCTCCTTAGCATTTGACATCTGAACCAAAAAATAATTATTCCAATTCCTTATATGATAAGATTTTTTTTTTTAAAGTTAGCCAATATACATTTTAGGCTGTTACTATTCTTAAATCAAATTAATCCTATAGTCTTTCCTATATCTCATATATCTTCTCTTCTATCTCTTTTATCTCTTATATTTTCTGTGATTCACTCTAGTAATATTTTACTCCTATATTTCTCTTCTATACTCTCTTTGATACATTCTACTCGTATATATCCTGTATAACGTTCATTGTGTATTATTTTGTATTGGACAAAACAAACAAATAAATAAAAATAAATAATAAATGCCCTTTAGAATAAAAGAGAAAAGGAAGAAGGACATTAAGGGAAAAGAAAAGGAGCAAAAATTTCCAATTATCTCCAGTATTTAAATTAAAACCAACCATTGCTAAAAGAAATAGTTAAAATATATATAAAGGGGGGCAAAAAAGGAGAACCCACCACATAGCATATCCCAAATATCGCCAGATTAATAAGCCAAATTAAAAAAGAACCTAATTAGAAATAATTCCCTTTCATGAATAAAAATACAAAATAAAAATAGAGATTAAAGAAGATTAGAAGATAGCAGGGGGAAAAATAAGAAAGGCGATAAGAAAAAAGATAAGAAAAAGGCAGAATAAAAACAAAACTAAATACTCCATACATCCCATGTTCATTTACTGCAACCGCTGTTTGTATGTTATAGTTTCCGGTCCGCTTATAATCCTGATTGCTCTGTTTTGCACTTTCTGTAATTTAATTTAATTTAATTCTATGAAACTCAACCCCATAGAACTTGGGGCGGCTTACAACAATAAAAACAATACAGAAGTTGAACAACAACAGTAAATAAAACCCCATAACCCTAACAACCCATTATAAACCCCAAAACCAATATAACAAACATACATACCAAACAAACATTCATCTGATATTAAATTTCACAGCCCCCAGGTCTGTCGACAAAGCCAGGTTTTAACAACTTTTTGAAAAGCCAGTAGAGTGGAAGCAGTGCAAACATCAGGGAGGAGTTGGTTCCAAAGAGCTGGGGCAGCAGCAGAAAAGGCCCTGCCCGCGGTCCCGGCAACCTACATTGTTTAGTTGACGGGACTTGGAGGAGGCCGATTTTGTGCGATCTAATAGGCCTCTGGGAGGTATGTGTAGAGAAAGTGTACAAAGTGTAGAGAAAGTATAGAAGAGATAAGGACTGTACGAAGATCAGCCATTCTTAAAATTCAGGATTGTTCTTATACTCGCCCTCTGAACTGAGACAGTTTGTATTTGTATTTGTATTTATTAGATTTGTATGCCGCCCCTTTCCGAAGACTCGGGGAGGCTAACAACAATATAAAAAGACAATATAAGCAAATCTAATATTAAAAATAATCTAAAAAAACCCCAATTTAAATAACCACTCATACATACAAGCATACCATGTATAAATTCTATAAGCCTAGAGGGAAGGGAAAATTTCAATTCCCCCATGCCTGATGACAGAGGTGGGTTTTAAAGAGCTTGCAAAAGGCAAGGAGGGTGGGGGCAACTCTGATATCTGGGGGGAGCTGGTTCCAGAGGGTCGGGGTCGCCACAGAGAAGGCTCTTCTCCTGGGTCTCGCCAGACGACATTGCTTAGTCGACGGGACCCGGAGAAGGCCAACTCTGTGGGACCTAACTGGTTGCTGGGATTCATGCGACAGAAGGCGGTCCCAGAGATATTCTGGTCCGATGCCATGAAGGGCTCAAAAGGCAGTTTGTCTCTTAGATGAAGCAACAGCCTGCTCCATCTGTTTCTGGATTCACAAAACATGTGGCGGATGCCATCCAAGAACATACATAAAACAGAGAAGCCATGTGAAAGAACGGGTGTGTTTCAATCACGAAGTATACATCCCTGCTGCCTTGAAGCGCCCACCAAAAGAATACCAAAATGAGAAAGCATTATGAAATTAAGCAACATTGTGTTTGCTTCCAGGCAATGCATAATAAAAGCTGCGGTTCAGAACGAAGGGATATTGCGAAATCCTTTTAACTCAATCCTTAACTTGAGAGACCATTGGCAAGGCAGGATAACAGAATCGTTTGCAGTTGCAGAGTAAAATTCCAGACTTAATCCCATTTGAGCCAAGCTGACGTGTTGATTATATGTACAGTGTTCCCTCGCTTTTCGCGGGGGATGCGTTCCGAGACTGCCCGCGAAAGTTGAATTTCCGCGAAGTAGAGATGCAGAAGTAAATACACTATTTTTGGCTATGAACAGTATCACAAGCCTTCCCTTAACACTTTAAAACCCTAAATTGCAATTTTCCATTCCCTTAGCAACCATTCAGATTATTACTTGCCATGTTTCTTTATTAAAGTTTATTAAAATAAATATTTATTAAAGGCAGATGAAAGTTTGGCGATAACATATGACGTCATCGGGTGGGGAAAACGTAGTATAGGGAAAAACCCCGCAAAGTATTTTTTAATTAATATTTTTGAAAAGCCGTGGTATAGACTTTCTGCAAAGTTCGAACCCGCAAAAATCGAGGGAACACTGTATTACATTGGTTGAATTTATAAAAAGGTAAAGGTTTCCTTGTCTAGTCATGTCTGACTCTAGGACAGTTGTTCTCAACCTGGGGGTCAGGACCCCTTTGGGGGTCAAATGACCATTTCACAGGAGTCGCCTAAGGCCATGGGAAAAGACAAATTTCCCACAGTGTTAGGAACTAAAGCTTCTATTCTGGCACCATGGAACATATTTTTACAATCCGACCAATCAGGCGTTTACAGTGGGGAGTGTCCCTCTGACCTTCCTGCCAATCAGCTTAAAGCTCTGTTGGGATAATTGATGCTAGACTTATGGTTGGGGGTCACCACAACATGAGGAACTGTATTAAGAGATTGTGACATTATAAAGGTTGAGAACCACTCCTCTAGGACGTGATGTTCATTTCCATTTTTTGGCTAAGGAAGTCAGCATTGTTTGAAAATAATTTCTGTGGTCATGTGGCCAGCATGGCTATATAGATCAAAGACACACAAAAATCCCTTTCCTTCCCACCAAAGTGGTATCTATAAATCTACTTTCATCTGTATGCTTTTGGGCAGGAGTAAGAATGGGAGTTCATCCCATTGTCTGGCGCTCGGGTATCAAACTTGGGATGTCAGCACACCAGCTAAGAAGTGTTGCATTTTTAACTGTTGAGGTTTTGCCAATTTAAGTGTTGGTTATGACCTATAAAGCCCTTCATGGCATCGGACCAGAATATCTCCAGGACCACTTTCTGCCGCACGATTCCCAGCGACCGGTTAGGTCCCCCTTCTCCGGGTCCCGGCGATGAAACAATGTTGTCTGGCGGGACCCAGGGGAAAAGCCTTCTCTGTGACAGCCCCGACCCCCTGGAATCAACTCCCCCTGGAGATTAGGAATGCCCCCACCCTCCTCGCCTTTCGCAAACTCCTTAAAACCCACCTCTGCCATCAGGCATGGGGAAATTGATTCCCCCGGGCCGTTTTAAATGGCTTTTTAACTATTGGATTTGCACTGTGGTTTTTGTTGTGAGCCACTCTGAGTCTCCGGAGAGGGGTGGCATACAAATCTAATAGATAGATAGATAGATAGATAGATAGATAGATAGATAGATAGATAGATAGATAGGTAGGTAGGTAGGTAGGTAGGTAGGTAGGTAGGTAGGTAGGATAGGATAGGATAGGATAGGATAGGATAGGATAGATAGATAGATAGATAGATAGATAGATAGATAGATAGATAGATAGATAGATAGATAGATAGATAGATAAATTGCACCCCCTTTGTTGGATTTATACCCCCTTTTTTTAACCCAGTAATTTAGGGCATTCTTCATCACGCCTATGATCTCCAACAACCCTACAAAACAAATTAGATTGAGAGAAAATTATTGGCTCAAACCATCCAATGAATATCCATGGCTAAACAGGGATTTGAACTTGGGTCTCCTGAGTCCCTGTTCAATAACTTAAACGATAAATTCTCCAGGCGTCATTCTGGGATGCTGGAATTCAGCTCTTTCATCTTGCTCATTGCACAGCGTGCTGCTTATTCCTGCAGCTCGCTGTTGCTTCCTCTTTCAATTAAGCTAGCGCAGAGCTATCAGAGTTTGACTACATCCATCCAAATGGCCAGTAGATGCCAACCCCCACCATCCCTGGCCCTGCAAACAACCCCGACTAGGCTTTCATGTCTTTCTTTTTTCCACCTGAAAGTTGAATTGTTGCAGCTCAGATCTGACTCATCCTACATCAGGGACCAGGGTAAAGTGCAGTTAAGGTTTCAAACTATGATTGGGAAGATTCAGAACTGAAAACACCTAGGGGCAAGCAAAGTTATATTTATTTATTTATTTGTTTGTTTGTTTGTTTGTTTGTTTATTTGTTTATTTTATTTATTTATTCATTTGTCCAATACACAAATACATAGGAAAAAAATAGACATGTGGTAATATATATAAGGGTAAAAGTGAACATAGAAGAGAGGATATATGAAAGGAAGGGAATATATATGATAGGTGAAAGAAAGGAAAGACAATTGGACAGGGGACGAAAGGCACACCAGTGCACTTATGTACGCCCCTTACTGGCCTCTTAGGAACCTGGAGAGGTCAATCGTGGAGAGTCTAAGGGAGAAATGTTGGGGGTTAGGGGTTGAGTCCGGTAATGAGTTCCACGCTTCGACAACTCGATTGTTAAAGTCATATTTTTTACAGTAAAGTTTGGAGCGGTTCGTATTAAGTTTGAATCTGTTGCGTGCTCTTGTGTTATTGCGGTTGAATCTGAAGTAGTCATTGACCGGTAGGACGTTGCAGCATATGATCTTGTGGGCAATACTCAAATTGTGTTTTAGGCACCGTAGTTCTAGGCTTTCTAGGCCCAGGATTGTTAGTCTATTTTTGTAGGGTATTCTGTTTCGAGTGGAGGAGTGAAGGGCTCTTCTGGTGAAATATCTTTGGACATTTTCAAGGGTGTTGATGTCTGAGATGTGGTATGGGTTCCAGACAGATGCGCAGTAGTCTAGGATGGGTCTGGTAAAAGTTTTGTAGGCTCCTGTGAGTAGTGTGAGGTTAACAACTCTAGAAGCTTTTTTGGCGATATTGTTGCAGTGGGCTTTAGCACTTAGGTCATTTGATATTAGTATTCCAAGGTCTTTTACTGAGCGTGGGTTAGCAGTGAGAGATTGTTTATTCAGTTCGTATGTGCGGTTTTGATTCTTTTTGCCGATGTGGAGGGTAGAGCATTTGTTGGTTGATATTTATAACCAGAAGCTAACGTGAGTTTGTGAAAAAACAAATCAAGCCAAAATAAACTTTATTTCATTCTTTGGCAAAGAGACTAAAGTATTGGACCAGTGAAATGCTGTGGTCATAGTATACACTATGGATTTCAGTAAGGCATTTGACAAAGTGGACTACTTCTGGGTAAACTATAAAAATATGGGATAGGCAGCATCATCCCCAGATGGATTTGTAACCACCTGACAAATAGCATATACAGTGTTTCCTCGATTTTTGCGGGTTCGAACTTTGCGAAAAGTTTATGCCACGTTTTTTCAAAAATATTAATTAAAAATACTTTGCGTTTTTTTCCCCCTATACCTACGGTTTTTCCCACCTGATGACGTCATATGTCATCACCAAACTTTCGTCCACCTTTAATACATATTTTTTTTAATAAACTTTAATAAAGAAACATGGTGAGTAATAATCTAAATGGTTGCTAAGGGAATGGGAAATTGCAATTTAGGGGTTTAAAGTGTTAAGGGAAGGCTTGTGATACTGTTCATAGCCAAAAATAGTGTATTTACTTCCGCATCTCTACTTCGCGGAAATTCGACTTTCGCGGGCAGTCTCGGGACGCATCCTCGTGAAAATCGAGGGAACACTGTAATGGAATTACATCTATATAGAGGGAAGTATGTCTCCTGTTTGAGTACGGGGGTGAGCTAGAAGACCACCAGGGTGCCTTCCAACTCTTATCCTATTCTATTCTGTTCCAGATGCATGTTTATACTCCACCACAGGTATTCACTGGATAACTGTGTGTCAGTTGCTAGCTCTCAGGCAATCCTCATAAAATAGATGCTTCAGGGAAGAGGTGACTTGGAGCAAGTAATATTGTGTAGGATGCTTTTTGTTTTGGGTGTATGAAAATAACATGTCCAAAAGCTTTGATGCAGGTAGAGGGGATTATTAAGGGAAGGGTTGTTTCACCTATTTATTTATTTATCTATCTATCTATCTATCTATCTATCTATCTATCTATCTATCTATCTATCTATCTATTCATTCATTTATTCATTTATTTATTAATTTTATTTATATATTTGTCATACAAGTATAGAATTATAGTTTGTATTAACATAACAAAGGATAAAGAGGTGATAAAAAGGATAATAGGATAGAAGGACAGGGATGGTAGACACAATAGTGCGCTTATGCACGCCCCTTACAGACGTCTTAGAAAAGGCGAGAGATCAACAGTAAATAATTTAGGGTTGAAGATTTGGGGGTTAGGGGAAGAAACCACAGAATCAGGTAGTAAGTTCCAGGCATTGATCACTCTGTTGCTGAAGTCATATTTTCTGCAGTCACCTTTGGAGTGATTTACATTTACAATAACTTGGGCGTCCTCCTCGATCCACAGCTCACATTAGAGAACCATCTTTCAGCTGTGGCGAGGGGGACGTTTGCCCAGGTTCGCCTGGTGCACCAGTTGCGGCCCTATTTGGACTGGGAGTCACTGCTCACAGTCACTCATGCCCTCATCACCTCGAGGCTCGACTACTGTAACGCTCTCTACATGGGGCTACCTTTGAAAAGTGTTCGGAAACTTCAGATCGTGCAGAATGCAGCTGCGAGAGCTATCATGGGCTTTCCTAAATATGCCCATGTTACTCCAACACTCCGCAGTCTGCATTGGTTGGCGATCGGTTTCCGGTCACAATTCAAAGTGTTGGTTATGACCTATAAAGCCCTTCATGGCATCGGACCAGAATATCTCCAGGACCGCCTTCTGCCGCATGAATCCCAGCGACCAGTTAGGTCCCACAGAGTTGGCCTTCTCCGGGTCCCATCGACTAAACAATGTCGTTTGGCGGGACCCAGGGGAAGAGCCTTCTCTGTGGCGGCCCCGGCCCTATGGAACCAACTCCCCCCAGATATCAGAGTTGCCCCCACCCTCCTTGCCTTTCGTAAGCTCTTAAAAACCCACCTCTGTCGTCAGGCATGGGGGAATTGAAATATTCCCTACCCCATGGCTTATAAAATTTATGTATGGTATGACTGTATGTATAACTGATCTCTTAAATTGGGGTTTTTAGATTTTTTAATATATTTGTTTACGTTGTCTTTTTACTGTTGTTAGCCACCCTGAGTCTGCAGAGAGGGGCAGCATACAAATCTAATAAATAAATAAATAAATAAATAAATTTAGTTTGTGTCTATTACATGCTCTTGTGTTGTTGTTGTTGAAGGTGAAGTAGTCACTAACAGGAAGGTTCCCAAGGTTCTTTAGGTTTGTTCCCTCTTCCTTCTCTTTGAGCTGCCCATATAACTTTCATTTCAACATCCAACAAAAGAGAAAAAAATTGTGGGGGGGGGGGGACCTGAGTTGACACCACAGAAGAGAAAGCAAACACAAGCTTTCAGGACAAAGCATGGAGGTGTGTTTGCAAAGTTAAGAGCTCAACTCAACGGTACCTATCCTTTCCCTCCCATATTGCATTTTGGCAGGAGTCATGCTTGGTGGTGCAGTGGTTAGAGTGTGGTAATGCAAGCCTGCTTCTGCTGACTGCAGGCTGCAGTTCACCAGTTCAAATCTCACCAGGCTCAAAGTTGACTCAGCCTTCCTTCCTTCCGAGGTGGGTAAAATGAGGACCTAGATTGTTGGGGACAATATGGTTACTCTCTGTAAACTGCTTCAAGAGGGCTGTAAAGCACTGTGAAGTGGTATATGTTCTGTCGAGCTCTCTGGTAGAATCCTCCCGAAAATGCACAGATACAATTTCAGACACACACACATTTGAAAATTCAAAACAATGTTCTTTATACCGCAAATGCAAATAAACGAAGCACTCTTTTTGTATAGCAAAGAGCACTTGTCTCCAAACAAACTGGTAATTTGTACAAGTCCCTTATCAGTTCTGTTATACTTAGCTTGCAGCTGTGAGGCAATTCACAGTCCTTCTTCTTTCACAAACTGAAACACACTTAGCTCTGGTTTAGTTTCAAAGCGGGGAAAAATCAGCACACAAAGGTCAGAGTCAGCAAAGCAGGCACGAAACACAACGATCAGATAATCCTCCAAAATGGCCAAACCCACAGGCTGCTATTTATAGCAGCCTCACTAATTACCACAGCGCCCACCCAACCACAGGTGGCCTCATTTTCTTTTATAATAATCTCTCAGTTGTTCCTGCCTATGCATCGCTCTCCACATGCGTGGCTGTGTCATTAACTCTTGTTCCGAATCCAAGGAGGAGCTAGATAATTGATCTCCTTCTGAGCTGTCTGCCACACTCTCCTCCTCCCTGTCACTCATGTCTTCTTGGTCAGAGGAGCCTTCATCAGCAGATTCCACTGGGAGCAAAACAGGCCTGCAGCATGTGGATGTCTCCCCCACATCCACAGTCCTTGGGGCAGGAGCTGGGGCAGAGCTAACCACAACAGTATATAAGTCTAAGTGTTAAGTGCTATTGCTGTTCTCTCTCCAATTGTCAAATACACTACTTGACAATTGCTATTTACTCGACCTTCCAGGGCAATCTATTTGGATAGGGCTGTTTGATAAAAGCCCCTTTTAGGGAACCCACTGTGCAGAAATAGTTCAGGTGGAAAGGACTGGGGGTGCAATCTGTTCAAGCCATGGTATATGCTGTGCAGAGTTGAATGGAAGAGGCCCAGCACGGTCCCTCTCTTTACTGCAAGCAGGGAAGAAGCCTTGAATATCAATTGCATCTCCAGACTAACATTGGCAAAAATCTGGGATCGCCTTTAAACTCAGGTGCATAAAGTCTTTATTAAATAAGGCACATGTCAGTATTTTAACAGCTGCCCTTAAGCCTGCATTAGGCTAATTTTTTTTAAAACAAAAGTTTGTTTGATGTCCTCAAATCTTTTTTTTTCTCCAGTTGCTTCTACTGGGACACAATATGCATATCTAATACACATCTGGCCTAGGTAAGCTCCTACCCTGTTCAAAAGATACTTTTTTATATAGAATATGCAAATGTGGAATATAAAGTACTCCGTGGAATGTGCTTTCTAGAATGTCAATTACCAATTGCTTGCTGTTATGGCAGAGCAATCTTCATAAATATAGAATGTGCCTCATATAAAATATAATTTAGCAGCAACCATTATTCTTTTCTTCACTAATATTAAGATCGTATATTATCAAACAAAGGAGAGGAAACAAAGATGTTTCTCTAATTGAACGCATGTTTAATAATAGCAACAAAAAGGGGCCCATTTCTGCAAAAAAACCCAGTTGACAAATGTCGAATGCCACCCTGCGTTCAGACTCTAGCTCAAAGTTTCCACAGTTCCTTTAGCTTGAGTTGAACATAATATTGCTTATCGCTTAAGTTAAGGAGGAGCCTGAACCTCACAATTCTAGATGTTCTAGCAACAGCAATATCACTTAGACTTATATAACGCTTATAAACATAGAAGATTGACAGTAGAAAAAGACCTCATGGTCCATCTAGTCTGCCCTTATACTATTTCCTGTATTTTATCTTAGGATAGATATAAGATAGATCTAAGTATTGCCCACAAGATCATATGCTGCAACCTCCTGCCTGTCGGCGACTACTTCAGCTTCAACCACAACAATACAAGAGCACACAACAGATTTTAGCTTAATATTAACCACTCGAAACTTGACTGTAAAAAATATGACTTCAGTAACCGAGTTGTCGAAGCGTGGAACTCATTACCGGACTCCATAGTGTCATCCCCAAACCCCCAACACTTTACCCTTAGATTATCTACGGTTGACCTATCCAGATTCCTAAGAGGTCAGTAAGGGGCGAGTACAAGTGCACTAGAGTGCCTTCTGTCCCCTGTCCTATTGCTCTCCTATATCTCCTATTCCTTTCTTCTATTCCTATATCTCTTCTTCTATTCTTTCATTGATATGTTCTATTACTATACCTTCTTTTCTATTATTTCGTAGATATATTTTACTTTCTGGAATGCATCTCCTTGACTCAATGGTTCTCAATCAGCACAGACTTCCTTTCAATACCTTTTGTGGCCATGGACTATGTTCGTGGACCGCCCAGACCTAACTCAAGATTTAAATCATAACATTTCTTCAAGCCTTTGCAGACTCCTTTTGATGACCTATGATCTTCTAGGACTCTGGTTGAGAACTATTACCTTAACTCATCCAGATTATATTAGATATACGAGGGGATGTCACAGAGAGGAGGGGATCACTTTATTCTCCAGGGCACCAGAGGGCCGGATGAGGAACAATGGCTGGAAGCTGACCAAGGAGAGATTCAACATGGAGATAAGGAGGAACTTCCTGACGGTCAGAGCGATCAACCAATGGAACAACCTACCAGCGGACATTGTGAACTCCAACACTCTGGACATTTTTAAGAGAAGATTGAACTGCCACTTGACTGGTGAACTATAGGGTTCCTGCTTGGGCAGGGGGTTGAACTTGATGGCCTTCATGGTCCCTTTCAACTCTAACAATAGATAGATAGATAGATAGATAGATAGATAGAGAGAGAGAGAGAGAGAGAGAGAGAGAGAGAGAGAGAGCAAAGAATTACTATGGTGGCTTAGTTCACAGAGTGGGCAGATGCTGGTCCTTAAAGACATTGTATGAGGATACAACTGTGTGTGTTTAGGTGTGTATATTCAACCACAAGGACAATTTGTAGAGAAGAGAGATCTAGAAAATATGGCCCAGAGAAGCTTCTTTCTTGGTGATTTCTTGCAGAAGAAATTACAACACTGGTAGATAATTTAGCTGGTTCGCTGAACATCAGAACTTCTCTCTAGTCTGTGCAAACCTCATTTCATTCATAGTAGTCAATCAAAGTCTTCTTTTATTAGCCCTCTTTAAAGAATTTTGCTTTTTTTTTTAAAAAAATGTGGACTTTCAATCATGAATATTTCATCCCATCATCCTCATTTTGTACCTCCATGTTCATTAGACAAAATTAATGTATTCCTAAATATAAATAAATGATTAGTGAGTCAATCAACTTTTGAAGTTTCATTAAGAAGTCACCCTTTGTGGCACATTTAGCGTATGTGTTACATTATGTTGTGATTAGCTCTGGCCCTGCTCCTGCCCCTGCCCCAAGGACTGTAGATCTTGGGGAGACATCCACATGCTGCAGGCCTATTTTGCCCCCCCCCTGGTGGAATCTGCTGAGGAAGGCTCCTCTGACCAAGAAGACATGAGTGACAGGGAGGAGGAGAGTGTGGCAGACAGCTCAGAAGGAGATCAATTATCTAGCTCCTCCTTGGATTCAGAACAAGAGTTAATGGTACAGCCACACATGCGGAGAGCGATGCATAGGCAACAACAACTGAGAGATTATTATCAAAGAAAATGAGGCCACCTGTGGTTGGGTGGGGCTGTGGTAATTAGTGAGGCTGCTATAAATAGCAGCCTGTGGGTTTGGCCATTGAGGTGGATTATCTGATCGTTGTGTTTCGTGATTGCTTTACTGACTTTGACCTTTTGTGTGCTGTTTTTCCCTGCTTTGAAACTAAACCAGAGCAAAGTGTGTTTCACTTTGTGAAAGAAGAAGGACTGTGAATTCCCTCACAGCTGCAAGATAAGTATCTCAGAACTGATAAGGGACTTGTACAAATTACCAGTTTGTTTGGAGATGAGTGCTGTTTGCTATACCAAAAGAGGGCTTAGCTTAAGTGAATTTTCATTATAAAGAACATTGTTTTGAATTTTCAAATGTGTGTGTGTCTGAAATTTGTACCTGTGAATTTTTGGGAGGAGTCTACCAGAGAGCCCGACAGAACATATTTCAGCCTGTAATTCCAGTCTTCTACACCATTTTAAGTTTGGATCTCTTTGGAGTTCTCCCAAACTATTTGCAGAGAATACAAATAATAAAATGATACAAATAATAAAATGAAGCTTGCATCTGTTGGTTTTAAGGCCTTCATGATAGAGAATGCTATTAGAGGATGCCTTGGTCCAAGACATATTAACAGTATGATTTCATTACCCTAAATTATGCCTTCATTTTCTCAAAATACCTTATTCCAATGCCATTCCAAAGCAAGCTTCTGTTAAATAATATGCTGCAGGCAATTCTATTCCTGAAATATGGTAAATGTCTAAAGGCCCTTAGCTCTGTGATGGTTTGGAGGGTAAATGTCCCCATACAGGTACTATTTTTCTTCTTTTTCAAAGATAAATGACCTTCTTGCAACTCCTTAATGTAGAATATATCCTCCACAACCTTGGGGAATGAGAACATGAAACTTAAATAGCAAGGTCAAAAATTATTTGAAGTTTGCAATTACAACATTGTACAGGAATTACAGTGATCCCTCGAGTATCGCGAGGGTTACGTTCCAAGACCCCTCGCGATACTCGATTTTTCGCAATATAGTGGTGCGGAAGTAAAAACACCATCTGCGCATGCGCGCCCTTTTTTTCCATGGCCGCGCATGCGCAGATGGTGTTTTTACTTCCGCACCTGGCCCAGGGAAGGTTCCTTCCGCCGCCCAGCAGCTGATCTGCTCGGCAGCGCCGCAAAGGGGAAACCCCGATCTTCGGCTCCTCGCTGCTGCCGCGCCTGCCGCTTGTCTGCCGCTTGTCCGCCCGCCGCTTGTCCGCCCGCCGCTTGTCCGCCCGCCGCTTGTCCGCCCACTGCTTGTCCGTCCACCGCTTGTCCATCCGCCGCTTGTCCGTCCGCCGCTTGTCCATCCGCCACTTGTCCGTCCGCCGCTTGTCCGTCCACCGCTTGTCCGTCCGCCGCTTGTCCGTCCGCCGCTTGTCCGTCCGCCGCTTGTCCGTCCGCCGCTTGTCCGTCCGCCGCTTGTCCGTCCGCCGCTTGTCCGCCCGCGGCTTGTCCGCCCGCCGTTTGTCCGCCCGCCGCTTGTCCGCCCACCGCTTGTCCGCCCGCCGAACTTCCGCGTTTGGCTTCAGGACTCAGCTGGGAAGCGGCGCGGCTGTTTTAAAAGGTCGCAGCCGGCCTGGGGGGCTTCCCAGCACCCCCCCAAACCCAGGTTGGGGGTTTGGGGGGGTGCTGGGAAGCCCCCCAGGCCGGCTGCGACCTTTTAAAACAGCCGCGCCGCTTCCCAGCTGACTCCCGAAGCCAAACCCGGAAGTGGGGGTTTTTTTAATTAATTTTTTTTAAAAAATCGCGATATAGCGTTTCGCGAAGATCGAGATCGCGAAACTCGAGGGATCACTGTATAGTGAAGTATGGGGGGGGGGGGAAATTTTATCAGCTCTATTTAAATCCTATTTCTTTCTTTCTTTTTCCCTGCTTTCTTTCCAAACAATGGGCACATTGTTGATTGTCCATTTCGTAAATGAAACAGTAATCAAAGTACTTTTGCTAAATGTCTTAGATTCATTTGATCTTATTCCAGCAAAACACCATTCACAGGTGTTTTGAATGGATCCCATGATGAGTGAGAATCTAATGGAGCTATGTAACTCATGTTCATATATGCTACATATTGGGTTTTGCCATATGTTTAGAGTTCTTGATTAGCTTATGTTTCTCTGACAAATGAGGATGGTGAAGATGAAGACGAAGATGACATTAGTCATGTCCAACTCTTGGCAAATTGATGGTCCAGGTCTTTCCACATCTTCCAATCTTGAACAACTTCTTTGAGTTGTTCTGTACTCTGGCTGATGTCAGCTTTTATGGTGTCCACTTACTGTGTTCTATGATAGCTCTATGATAGTCTGTATTAAAGTTTATTACAAAAATCAAAAGCACATACAGATGACTGGTTCAGCTGGATTCAATAACTTCTTTATAAACATAATAACATATATATTTATAATACTACAAGTAAAATTCTTCTTCAATCGGTTACAGGTATTAGAGAACAGTTAGTTTCATTTCAGCAGAGTTCAGAGTACGAGATTGCAGACTGAGCCACACCCAAAGTATTCAGTTTCAATTCTCTGTCCAGACTGAGAAGTGTTTAGCTCCTATTGGCTAACTCAGTTGCTATGTATTATATTTGTTTGTTTGTTTGTTTATCTATTTATCCATTTATCCATTTATCCATTTATCCATTTATCCATTTATCCATTTATCCATTTATCCATTTATCCATTTATCCATTTATCCATTTATCCATCCATCCATCCATCCATCCATCTATCCATTCATCCATTCATTCATTCATTCATTCATTTATCCATTTATCCATTTATCCATTTATCCATTTATCCATTTATCCATTTATCCATTTATCCATTTATCCATTTATCCATTTATCCATTTATCCATCCATCCATCCATTCATTCATTCATTTATTTATCCATTTATCCATTTATCCATTTATTCATTTATCCATTCATTCATTCATTCATTCATTCATTCATTCATTTATTTATTTATCCATTTATCCATTTATCCATTTATCCATTCATCCATTCATTTATTTATCAATTTATCCATTTATCCATTCATTCATTCATTCATTCATTTATTTATTTATTTATTTATTTATTTATTTATTTATCCATTTATCCATTTATCCATTTATCCATTTATCCAGTCATTCATTCATTCATTCATTTATTTATCCATTTATCCATTTATCCATTTATCCATTTTTTAATTCGCACATTCGTTCGTTCGTTCGTTCGTTCATTTATTCAACTTCTATGCCGCCCAATCCCGAAAGGACTCAAAAATGCTATGCATAATGATATGCATTATGTCAAAAAAATCCAGCAGACACTGGGAAATGATAGCAACCTGATGGAAAGAATTTTACCTGATTTCCTTGTTCCTCTAATCCCTGTCTTCCAAAGTGGTAGACTTTTGAATATTGAAAAAAAAAGTTGGATCTGTGCTCCACCCAGATAAAATAGGAGGAAGTTACATTTTTGTTCCCTATCTCAAACAGAAATTTAATCTTTTTGCATGTTCATCTGACCTTCATTAAATTTTATCCAGGCTTGGGGCTTGAAGTGGAACATTTAGTCTTCCTTCTTGCCATCTGTTAGCTGGTACATACAGGAAACAAGATGGATAATTTCTTTGTGGCGAATACTTTTCCCTGGATTTTGCTTAAGAATGGATGCCACCCCACCCCTCCCCACATCACACACACACAAAAAGCAAAAGAACAAAATCTGTTTCATTGATACCATGACATTCTGACACTCCCAGAATTCATTGCTAAACTAAGATAATTTGGAATCGCCTTTTCCTGACAGATGGCCCTGATAAGATGCTACAGCAGATAACGCCCACCGAGGTCTGGTGTTTTCTTCCTTAGCCAGATTCACTCACTTGTCACGCAGCACAAAATCTTGCATTCTCTAGGATAGCATCCCAGGCCAGGATCAACCCAAAATGACAACAGATATGACACATATTTGACAAGCATCATAGCATTCTTTTTTTTAAAAAAGAGAAGAACCAGAATGTCTAATTGGAATTTAATGAGAAAATTTAGAAGCCATAAATACAGAGCACTGCACACCAAGACAACTAGACACAAGAACAGTTTTTTTCCGAACGCCATCACTCTACTAAACAAATAATTCCATCAACACTGTCAGACTTTCTACTAAATCTGCACTTCTATTCTATTAGTTTTTCTCATCATTCCTTTCACCCATTTCCTCCCATGTTGACTGTATGACTGTAACTTGTTGCTTATATCCTAAGGTTTTTATTAATATTGCTTCTTCATTGCTTATTTGACCCCTATGACAATCATTAAGTGTTGTACCACATGATTCTTGACAAATGTATATTTTATTTTATGTACGCTGAGAGCATATGCACCAAGACAAATTCCTTGTGTGTCCAATCACACTTGGCCAATAAAAATTCTATTCTATTCTATTCTATTCTATTCTATTCTACTCTACTCTACTCTATTCTATTAGGAAGGCTTCCCATAGGCCATAAATGTTTACATTCTTGCATTGAGTAGTAGTAGAGGTAATAGTAGTAGTAGTAGTAGTAGTAGTAGTTGTTGTTATTATTATTATTATTATTATTATTATTATTATTATTATTATTATTATTATTATTATTTGTTCTGCCGGCGTGTTTCAACCGCCCGTAATTACAGGGTAATTAGTCAAGGAAGACACACACCACACCATAAAAGGAAAACCCAAAAGTTTTTATAAACAGAAAAACAGAAACAGCTCCTTTTTTAAATGTCAAAGGGATTTTCTGGTACACACAAGGCACAGGTGAAATGCAATCCAATTGCTCACCCAATAACTGGGAAATTGAGTCCAATTCTAAAGTCCAGAGAGTTCACACACACAATCCTGAACAGCAAAAAACCACGATCTTGATGAAACAATGAATCAGATAAACTGCCATGAGGCTAACACATCAGGCTACACTTTTATCTGTAGCACTAATTACAGCAGCCCCACCCAACCACAGGTGGCCTCATTTTCTCTTGTAATAATCCTTCCGTTGTTGTCTCCTATGCATCACTCTGCGCATGCGTGGATGTGTCATTAATTCTTGTTCAGAATCCAGGGATGATACAGATGATTGACCTTCTCCTGGGCTGTCTGCCAAACTCCCTTCTTCCCTGTCACTCACGCTTCCTTGGTCAGAGGAGACAGATTCTACTGGAAGCAAAACAGGCCTGCGGCATGTGGATGTCTCCCCCACATCCACTTCCACATTGCTTGGGGCAGGAGATGGGCCAGAGCTAACCACAACATCATCATCATCATCATTATTATTATTATTATTATTATTATTATTATTATTATTATTATTATTATTATTATTTTATTCACAAAAAAATAATACACAGCAAACGAGATTGATATGCTGGATTTCATATCACAATATGAAAAGTCAAACACTTCCCAAGCATCTAGGACAGTGTGATGTACTTTTGTATGATGCACGCAGATCCAAGTACGGTTGCCTTTTGCAACTGACAGATTGTGATTTTGTCAATGTTTATTGTTTTCAAATGCCGGCTAAGACCTTTTGGCACAGCACCCAGTGTGCTGATTACTACTGGGACCACCCGTACTGGTTTATACCAGAGTCATTGCAGTTCGATTTTAAGATCCTGATATCGACTTAAGTTTTTCTTGTTGTTTCTCATCAATTCGATTTATCAAAAAACAATGGCAACATCAATGATCCACACTTTTTTCTTTTCCACAATCATGAGGTCCAGTGTATTGTGTTCCAAAACCTTGTCAGTTTTTCTTGTTGTTGTTATTGTCATTGTCATTGTTTATATGCCCTATATGTACATAAATATAACACACAGGCACACAAAAATATACATTATCTGCTATATAAACTGTATGTGTATGTATATACACAGAGAGAGAGAGAGAGACACACACACACACAGCTCTTCTAAAATTATACACATTCAGCCTCATTTGCTGCAATAGGAAAACATACCCAGAGCCCAGAAGGGGAAAAAAATGAAAAAAAAATTATACCGGTTCTGCATACCTGACCGTACCCATAGGAGCCCATCACTGCTACCAGTTCAAGCGCATGCTTGCTTGCCACTTCTGCGCATGTAACTTCTTTCGGTTGTTCTGTGCTCTGGCTGATGTCAGCTTTTATGGTGTCCACTTACTGTGTTCTACGATAGCTCTATGATAGTCTGTATTAAGGTTTATTACAAAATCAAAAGCACATACAGATGACTGGTTCAGCTGGATTCAATAACTTCTTTATAAACATAATAACATATATATTTATAATACTACAAGTAAAATTCTTCTTCAATCGGTTACAGGTATTAGAGAACAGTTAGTTTCATTTCAGCAGAGTTCAGAGTTGGAGAGTGCAGACTGAGCCACGCCCAGACTTTAAGTATTCAGTTTCAATTCTCTGTCCAGACTGAGAAGTGTTTAGCTCCTATTGGCTGACTCAGTTGCTGTGTATTGTATGTATGTATGTATGTATGTATGTATGTATGTATGTATGTATGTATGTATTTATCTATTTATCTATTTATCTTATTTATTTAAGTGATGTGAAGTGTCCCATGTTGATGGGGGGAGCCTCCCACTCCCACCACTATCGGTTTGCCGAACCAGGCAGAACCAGGAGCAACCCATTGCTGCTCTTAACGTCAAATAGGATTTGGAGGGATGCATATAGCAACAGCATTTTAATTTGAAAGGATGCAAATGCTTCCTAAATATATCGCACAACTTTGATATTTTTTTTTCAACTCTGTCAAAAAAAAATTCCTTTAGAAAGAAACCATGTATATGTATGGATCCCTTTCCTTTCTATTTCCCTTTTTTTTTCTCCTTTCCCCTTTGCGGGATATAAAAGGATTTGTCAGAAACTGTTGTGGTTTCAATGAAGCAGAAAAACTGCAGTGCTATTCACTGAACTAGTTCAGTGACCAAGTCACAGATATAGCTGAGCATTTTTTTTCCCATTGCTTTGCTACACACCGAAACTTTCTCCTCCCTTGTGCTTCAGTCTCTTTGTGTCATTTTTCAGGCGGCTGCAGTTTTAATCTGTTAAAGAAAAAATAAAGAAGGAGAAAAGAGAGAACCTGAGCTGAATTGTAAAGTGAGCTGTACAGCTGATCAAATCAAAGCTGCCCCTTCGTTGTAGATTGAAAATGGGCTCTTCCCTTTTTCCCCCTCTTTCGCCTCTATTTAAATTATATCTTGAGATTAGACCTTCTAATAAAGATTTAGATTACAGCGTACGGGTGGGCCTCCATCTGCACTACGCTATCTCTCCCCCCACCCAATTAAAAAAAAATATCCGGAACAAATGGAAATATCCAAGTTAATTAAGAATTAAACCCACTCATAGAATTTGGAGCAAATTGTCAGCATCCATGTTTGAATGGGTTTAAGTAGGAAAGAATAATTCACTACTACTGTTCTTTCAAAAGTCTGGTTCACCCTCTTGAAAAGTTTTGGGAAGTGTTCTGTCGAGCTCTCTGGTAGAATCCTCCCGAAAATGCACAGATACAATTTCAGGCACACACAAGTTTGACAATTCAAAACAATGTTTTTTATACCGAAAATGCAAATAAACGGAGCACTCTTTTTTTTATAGCAAAGAGCACTCGTCTCCAAACAAACTGGTAATTTGTACAAGTCCCTTATCAGTTCTGTGATACTTAGCTTGCAGCTGTGAGGCAATTCACAGTCCTTCTTCTTTCACAAAGTGAAACACACTTTGCTCTGGTTTAGTTTCAAAGTGGGGAAAAATCAGCACACAAAAGTCAAAGTCAGCAAAGCAGGCACGAAACACAACGATCAGATAATCCTCCACAATGGCCAAACCCACAGGCTGCTCTTTATAGCAGCCTCACTAATTACCACAGCCCCACCCAACCACAGGTGGCCTCATTTTCTGTGATAATAATCTCTCAGTTGTTGTTGCCTATGCATCGTTCTCCGCATGCATGGCTGTATCATTAACTCTTGTTCTGAATCCAAGGAGGAGCTAGATAATTGATCTCCTTCTGAGCTCTCTGCCACACTCTCCTCCTCCCTGTCACTCATGTCTTCTTGGTCAGAGGAGCCTTCATCAGCAGATTCCACTGGGAGCAAAACAGACCTGCAGCATGTGGATGTCTCCCCCACATCCACAGTCCTTGGGGAAGGAGCTGGGCCAGAGCTAACCACAACAGGAAGGCTTATACAATGATGTTCTTTTGACCCTTGCAGCTCACTTAGAGAGCCACTAACTAGGCCTATCCCACCGAGTTGCCTTGAGCCATTCCACTGATGCAATTTGCCTTTTCAAGCCATCCATCTGATGCCTCACTCCCATTGATCTAGCACAGAGTTCTTCAGACAAGGGAACTTTAAGACTTATGGAATTCAACTCCCAGAATTCTGGGAGTTGAGGTCCACAAGTCTTAAAGTTGCCAAGTTTGAGGACCCACAGATCTAGTGCATCAATCACCCACAGAAGCATACAAGGGGTGGACAAAAAAATGGAAACACTTGACTTTTTGGCATCATAATGTTTGAACATGTTCAAATCAATCAAAACTTGACAGATTTTAATGTTTTTTTAAAAAAAGTTACTTGATATGTTTTTTTTAAACTACCTTTTTAAAACATAAATTTAAGGAAATTGGTTATAACCTTCTAGAAATGGCAGACCTCTCAGACTTTCAAAGAGGCCAAATTGTTGGTGCTCGAATGGCAGGCGCTAGTGTAACAGAAAGTGCCCGAATGTTTGGCGTTTCAAGAGGTAATGTCCCAAAAGCAATGACTGCTTTTGAAAGAGGAGAGAAAATGTCCTCAGCCCAGCACAGGTCTGGTCGAAAGTCGAAGTTGTCTGAGAAAGACCGTCAGACTCTAAAGTGAATTGTTAGAGCAGCTCGCAAGACCAAAGCTCCTAAAATCACTGCAGAGCTCAATAGACACGTACAGAACCCAGTTTCCACAAAAACTGTTCGAAGGGAGCTTCACAAACCTGGATTCCAAATCTGGATTTTCAAGGTGTTTCCATTTTTATGTCCACCCCCTGTAATTCTACTCACACCTGAAGTTTCTTCTGCATTCCAGACAAAACCAAAAGATATATCTGAAACAATCAAAAGCAAAATACTTCTGCTTTTGCAAAATAACTGCAATGCGCTCTACTTGGGGCTACCCTTGAAGAAGGTTCGGAGACTGCAGCTTGTCCATCATGAAGCCGTGCGAGCCATGATGGGGTGTACCTAGATACACCCATATCAGTCCAACACTTTGCGAGCTGCACTGATTCCTGATTGGTTTCCGAACACAATTCAAGGCGTTGATTATTACCTATAATGCCCTACATAGCTTAGGACCAGATTATTTACGGGACTGTTTTCTCCTACACACATCCCTGTGACCGATTAAGTTGCATAGAGCCTCCTCCGGGTCCCATCAGCCAAACAATGCCATCTGGAGGGACCACAGGGGAGAGTCTTCTCTGTTGCAGCCCCGGTCCCCTGGAACCAACTCATCCCAGAGATTTGTTCCACTGCCACTCTCCTCACCTTTCGAAAAGTGCTTATGCCAGCAGGCCCGGGGTTGTTGAGACATGGTTTTCCAGTCCTGCCACTAGTATGTTTGAGTAATGACTGTATGTTATTTTATTGGGTTTAAACTTTTTTACTTGTTCTTATTTATGTATTGGGGTATTTTAATTTTTTATTATGTTTTTACTGTTGTAAACCGCCCTGAGTCCAAAAGGAGAAGGGGCGCCTATAAATTGAATGAATGAATGAATGAATGAATGAATGAATGAATGAATGAATGAATGAATGAAATAATATAGGAGCTATCCTTTACTTTCCAAGAATGGAAGGTTGCCTTGCTTTCAGACTGCAATTCTTTAAGATACAACTATGAAGACAGAATATAAACGTTCCTAACATCAATAGCAATCAGAGTCTGGTCATGTCAATCTCTTTGCGGGGGGAAAGCTTGATTCACGAACTGTTTCTAGTTTGTGGGTTGGTTCTCCAATCAACAGATCGTATAAGCAGCATACAATTCCCTAAGCCTGCATCTTGGGGTTAGAAACCCAGAAGTAATCAGATTTTAAAATGAAAAGCATACATTGTCAATAAGCATATGAAAAATGAAGAATCGGTATTTTATACGATACTTGAAAATCAGCATTGTACACAATTCCAATTAATTCAAAGTCCAGGAGGATTGGCACAACACTCATCCGCTCCTCTAAACACTGAATTTCTGAAAATCAGAAGCGGGTAGACTTTGAATATGTGGCTGTATTGATGTAGGAGGAGGAGTAGCAGAGCTTTGGGATGGAGTTGAAAGAAGGAACAGCTTAGAATCCCTACATAGCCACAAGTGAACAAAAGAGCCAGGGTTGCGCAATGATTAGAGTGAAGCACTGCAGGCTACTTCAGCTAACTGCTGGCTGTAGTTCACCCGTTCAAATCTCATCAGGCTCAAGGTTGACTCAGTCTTCCATCTTTCCCAGGTGGGTAAAATGAGGACCCAGATTGTTGGGGGCAATGTGCTGATTCTGTAAACTGCTTAGAGATGGCTGTAAAGCACTATGAAGTGATATATAAGTCTAAGTGCTAAGTACTATTGCTAAAATCCAAATTCGCTTGAATTCCACTGACCCTCACTTACATCCAGTCACAGGAGCTAATTGTTAGTTGAGAAAATTCCTGTATTCTCTGTATTAATCTTAATGATTAGCAATAAACATTTACTGTCTCCCTTAGTACAGTATCTTCTAACTCTCCCTTCTGCAGCTTGGTACCTACCATAGATCTGATTTTAGAAACATTACCAATAATCGTAATTCTGGGAATTTGGGAAGATGCTGAGCTTGTGGATCGAAAGGTCGACCGTGGTTCGAATCCCTAGCAATTGGAACCTTGTTTAAACCAAGTTAATGGCCTTTTATGGTGAGTAGGAATTTATTTTTTGAATAGTGTTCTGTCGGGCTCTCTGATAGACTTCTCCCAAAAATTCACAGGTACAAATTTCAGACACACACATGTTTGAAAATTCAAAACAATGTTCTTTATAATGAAAATTCACTTAAACTAAGCCCTGTTTTGGTATAGCAAAGAGCACTCGTCTCCAAACAAACTGGTAATTTGTACAAGTCCCTTATCAGTTCTGAGATACTTAGCTTGCAGCTGTGAGGTAATTCACAGTCCTTCTTCTTTCACAAAGTGAAACACACTTTGCCCTGGTTTAGTTTCAAAGTGGGGAAAAATCAGCACACAAAAGGTCAAAGTCAGTAAAGCAGTCATGAAACACAACGATCAGATAATCCTCCGCAATGGCCAAAACCACAGGCTGCTATTTACAGCAGCCTCACTAATCACCACAGCCCCACCCAACCACAGGTGGCCTCATTTTCTTTGATAATAATCTCTCAGTTGTTGTTGCCTATACATCGCTCTCCGCATGCGTGGCTGTGTCATTAACTCTTGTTCTGAATCCAAGGAGGAGCTAGATAATTGGTCTCCTTCTGAGCTGTCTGCCACACTCTCATCCTCCCTGTCACTCATGTCTTCTTGGTCAGAGGAGCCTTCATCATCAGATTCCACCAGGGGCAAAACAGGCCTGCAGCATGTGGATGTCTCTCCCACATCCACAGTCCTTGGGGCAGGAGCTGGGCCAGAGCTAAACACAACAAATAGTAAGAATTATATATCATGGAGTGGCATCAGGATTTTAAAGATACTTAGGTGGAGCAAGGCCAAAAAAAAAGGTTGGGAACCACTGATTTTGATGGATCGGGGTGGAAAACCAAACTCAGAACTTGTGAAATATGTTAATGGACCCAGTCCTAAAAGCAGTGTCTGGGGGAAGATAAAATTGGATTTGATTCCTTTATTGACATGAGTCTTTATTGATTAACCCCTGGGCTGCATCAAAATGTGAAGTTCCAGAAACAAATTTTTACTAAAATTTTGGGGGAGGGAAAACAATTTAAAATGAAATTTGATAAAAATGCAATTTAAAATGAAACTGGAATAAAATAAGTTGTAAAATGAAGTTGGAATAAAGCACAGTCTAAAATGAAATGGAATAAAATGCAATCGTTTAAGATACAGATGGAGCAAAATTAAAGAACAATTTCCTGACCATCATAATATGTGTCTCTTTTGATCGCAATCAAAACCACTGTTTGTGTGAATGTTGTTTAAAGCTCTCTGCAGATGTTCATGGATTACATGAGAATGCTGAATGGTCCAAACTAGGCTCCCCACAGTCCATTATTATTATTATTATTATTATTATTATTATTATTATTATTATTATTATTATTATTAATAATTAGATTTGTATGCCGTCCCTCTCCGTAGACTCGGGGTGGCTCACCACAGTGATAAAAACAATACATAATGACAAATCTAACAATTAGAATCTAAAATAGCAATTCTGCATATAAAAAATCTAAAAGAGAAACCCCAGTAAATAAAAGCATACATACAGTCATATTGTGCACAGAAACTAGATAGGCAAGGGGAAAGTGTCTCAATTCCCCCAAGCTTGATGACAGAGATGGGTTTTGAGGAGTTTACGAAAGGCAAAGAGGGTGGGGCAGTTCTAATCTCCAGGGGGGAGCTGATTCCAGAGGGTAGGGGCCGCCACAGAGAAGGCTCTTCCCCTGGGTCCCACCAGACGGCATTGTTTAGTCAACAGGACCCATAGAAGACCAACTCTGTGGGACCTAACCGGTCGCTGGGATTCGTGCGGCAGAAGGCGGTCTCGTAGATACCCTGGTCGGGTGCCATGAAGGTCTTTATAGGTCATAACCAACACTGCTCAAGCCATTCAAGAAAACCCAACCTGCCTTGATGAGTGAAATGTATAGCTTTTTGAAGTGGAAACAGCAGTTGTCTTTGTTCTCACCCGACATTGCTTCCTCCAACGGGAATCAGACATGTTTAGAAACTAGTTGATGTCTTAATAGTTGCCTTAACACCTGCCTGGATCAAACTTCAGAAATATTGGATAATTCCTGTGTAGTTATTTAGAGCTTTTCTTCCAGTTCCAATTGTTGCGTTACCTTCAGTACCCACAGAGTTTCAAAAATCCTATTGAAAAAACATTTGGGCCATCTGTAGTGTGATGCGTTTCCTTTGGAGAACGAGTTGGAAACATTCATGGATGGATAGAGCTCCATGGGAACCACATCAATATTCAACCTCAAAAGAATATTATTTTGGGGGAAAATGCTGCTGTAACAGCTGGGCAGGTGGGAAAGAAAATTCCCCCAGCTGTGTAATGGTAATAAAAATGTCATAGGAATATTAGCATGGATCAAACTGAGTTGAAAATGGAAATCAAAGAACATATTGATATAGCTATAAAAAGAAATTTACTGCTTGGATTAATGTCACACATGCACACACACCCAAGTCATAGGAGGGCTTGAGTAACCATTTTTTTAAATGCCAATGATAAATGTATTTATTTTATTTTATTTTATTTTATATTTATTTTATTTTATTTTATTTTATTTTATTTTATTATTTTATTTTATTTTATTTTATTTTATTATTTTATTTTATTTTATTTTATTTTATTTATTTTATTTTTTATTTTATTTTATTTTATTTTACTTTACTTTACTTTACTTTATTTTATTTTATTTTATTTTAGTTTTTATTGTATTTTATTTTATATTTTATTGTATTTTATTTTATATTTTATTGTATTTTATTTTATTTTTATTTGTTTGTTGATTGATTGATTGATTGATTGATTGGATTGGATTGGATTGGATTGGATTTGTATGCCGCCCCTCTACGCAGACTCGGGGCGACAGTATTTGACCAACAAAGTTGGATTGTTGTCTCAACTGGGATCAGGACTGGTTTGTTCTTGTATATCAGCTATCCACAAAATATTAGAATAACAGAAAAACGGAG
The DNA here is from genome assembly GCF_031021105.1 of Erythrolamprus reginae. NCBI lineage: Eukaryota > Metazoa > Chordata > Lepidosauria > Squamata > Dipsadidae > Erythrolamprus > Erythrolamprus reginae. The sequence goes on along the minus strand of NC_091958.1, from coordinate 15,856,831 downwards.
TTGGAAAAGACCTTGGAGGTCTTCTAGTTTAACCCCCTGCTCAGGCAGGAAACTCCATACCATTTCAGACAAACGGCTGTCCAATCTCTTCTTAAAAACCTCCAGTGTGGGAGCACACACAACTTCTGGAGGCAAGTCGTTCCACTGATTAATTGTTCTATCATGAAATTTCTCCTTAGTTCTAGGTTGCTTCTCTCCTTGATTCATTACAAACATAGAAGACTGACGGCAAAAAAATACCTCATGGTCCATCTAGTCTGCCCTTATACTATTTCCAGTATTTTATCTTAGGATGGATATATGTTTATCCAATCATGTCTGCTGGAATTTTGTTCCAAGCATCTACTACTCTTTCAGTAAAATAACATTTTCTCACATTGCTTCTGATCTTTCCACCAATTAACCTCAGCTTGTGCTCCCTTGTTCTTATGTTCACTTTCCTATAAAAACACTTTTCTCCTGAACCTTATTTAACCCTTTAACATATTTAAATGTTTCAATCATGTCCCCCTTTTCCCTTCTGTCCTCCAGATTATACAGATTGAGTTCGTGAAGTCTTTCCTGATAAGTTTTATGCTTAAGACCTTCCATCATTTTTGTAGCCCGTCTTTGGACCCGTTCAATTTTATCCATATCTTTTTTGTAGATGAGGTCTCCAGAACTGAACACACTATTTCAATTGTGGTCTCACCAGTGCTCTATCCGGCAGGATCACAATCTCCCTTTTCCTGCTTGTTATACCTCTAGCTATGCAGCGAAGCTTCCTACTTGCTTTTCCTACTGCCTTGCCTATCTTCAGGTGTTTGGGAGAATAGGTTGACTCCTTCTTCTTTGTGGCAACCCCTGAGATATTGGAACACTGCTATGAGTCTTTGGAGAGGGGCGGCATACAAATCTAATAAATAATGATGATGATGATGATGATGATGATGATGATGATGATGTCACCCCAATCCATCTTTTAAATTAAACTAGGCATGCTCAATTCCAGCAACTCTGTCTATCTTTTAGCCTCCGGTTCCTTAATCATATTTGTTGCTCTTCTCTGCACTCTTTCTAGAGCAGTGGTAGTGAATATTTTTGGCATTGAGGGCCGAAAAGATCACACGTAAAACATTGCACACACATGTTTGTCGGGACCATGCTCTAGAAAAGCCGAACTTGATCATGCCAGTTTTTGGCACTGCTATACATGCAAAGGGATTGCGCTCCAGAAAAGCCAAACTTTTGGGTTCTGGTACATATGCATAGCCATCTGCACACTGGTTTTCAGTACTGCCATGCACACGAACGACAGCTGAATGTCACACATGCATATATGCTATAAACCTGGAAGACAAACACGCAAGGTTGCCTGTGGAAAGTGACATGGCTTCATGTGCCACTTTGGGCACACGTATCATAAGATCACCATCACGTTTCTAGAGTCTCAGCATCTTTTTTTAAACCATAGTGATCAAAACCAGACACAGCATCAGAGTTATAGATCCCTTAAAACAAGGTTTTGTCAAATAACTGATGCAGTGTTGCCAAGATAACATTCTTATCCATGTCCATGAATTCTGCTGGAACCAGAATCAACTTGGAAACGGTACTTTGTGCACAACTAAGATAAGAATAGCTATGGGGACCTATTCTCCTTGCTGCTGTTCATGGGTTGAGGCAATTCCATCATCTCACCATCACTTCAGATCGTGCAGAATGCAGCTGCAAGAGCAATCATGGGCTTCCCTAAATATGCCCATGTTACACCAACACTCCGCAGTCTGCATTGGTTGCCGATCAGTTTCCAGTCACAATTCAAAGTGTTGGTTATGATCTATAAAGCCCTTCATGGCACCATACCAGATTATCTTCGGCACCGCCTTCTGCCGCAAGAATCCCAGTGACCAGTTAGGTCCCACAGAGTGGGCCTTCTCCAGGTCCCGTCAACTAAACAATGTCGTTTGGCGGGACCCAGGGGAAGAGCCTTCTCTGTGGTGGCCCCGGCCCTCTGGAACCAACTCCCCCCAGAGATTAGAATAGCCCCCACCCTTCTTGCCTTTCATAAGCTCCTTAAAACCCACCTCTGTTGTCAGGCATGGGGGAACTGAGATATTCTTTCCCCCTAGTCTTCTACAATTTATGTATGGTATGTTTGTATGTATGATTGGTTTTTAAAATAAGGGTTTTTAGCTGTTTTAGTATTGGATTGTCACATGTTGTTTTTACCACTGTTGTTAGCTGCCCCGAGTCTACGGAGAGGGGCGGCATACAAATCCAATAAATAAATAAATAAATAAATAAATCATTATCTGACAAAGAGAAAGAACTTTTGTTTACTTCTTTAAAGGACACCCACACTCATTTTGGGGGCAGCATACAAATCAAATCAATCAATCAATCAACAAACAAACAAACAAACAAACAAACAAACAAACTTATATAAGTTGAAAAGGCAAAATATAATATTGACTGATGCTGGAGGATATTCCTCTACCCGAAACAGAATTCCCTACGAAACTAGGTCCTGGGTCTTGAAAGCTTAGAAAGCTTAGAACTACGATGCCTTAAGTATTGCCCACAAGATCACATGCTGCAATGTCCTGCCTATCAAAGACTACTTCAGCTTCAACCACAACAACACAAGAGCACACAACAGATTCAAGCTTAATATTAACCGCTCGTAAAAAAATACGACTTCAGTAATCGAGTTGTTGAAGCGTGGAACTCATTACCGAACTCTGTAGTGTCCTCCCTTAACCCACAACACTTTATCCTTAGACTATCCACGGTTGACCTCTCCAGATTTCTAAGAGGTCAGTAAGGGGCGTGCATAAGCATACTAGAGTGCCTTCCGCCCCCTGTCCTATAGTCTCTCCTATATCTCATATATCTTCTTTCCTATATCTCTATAAGCTTCATTGTGTATTATTGTGCATTGGACAAAATAAATAAATAAAATAAAATAAAAACAAGGCTTCCCAAGATGAGGGGACCAGCCTACACCTGATGATCAGAGTAACACAACCACTGATTTAAGCCCACTGATCTGCATGCTGCTGATAGCAATTTTCTCTTCCTTTTGTCTTGACTGTGCCTGCCTTGGAATGAAAAGTGGAAATAGAAAATCTTTCAGAGACTGGTAGACAAATTACAGGGCTAACCAATAGCTGCCAGCTTTTGTCTGCAGAAAGGGACAGGCTTCTATTGGGCTTGCATCTGGTTCATTTCCCGTAAAATGCAGCTGCGAGAGCAGTCATGGGCTTACCCAGGTATGCCCATGTTTCACCATCACTCCGCAGTCTGCATTGGCTGCCGATCAGTTTCCGGTCACAATTCAAAGTGTTGGTTATGACCTTTAAAGCCCTTCATGGCACTGGACCAGAATATCTCAGAGACCGCCTTCTGTTGCACGAATCCCAGTGACCGATTAGGTCCCACAGAGTGGGCCTCCTCCGGGTCCCGTCAACTAAACAATGTCAGTTGGCGGGCCCTAGGGGGAGAGCCTTCTCTGTGGCGGCACCGACTCTCTGGAACCAACTCCCCCCGGAGATCAGAACTGCCCCTACTCTTCCTGCCTTCCGTAAACTCCTCAAAACCCACCTTTGCCGTCAGGCATGGGGAAACTAAACATCTTCCCCTGGGCACGTTGAATTTATATATGGTATGCTTGTGTGTGTGTATGTTAGTATAGGGGTTTTTCTTAAATTTATAATATTTTAATTAATTGGATTATGTATTGGATTGTCTTTTCACTTGTTGTGAGCCGCCCCGAGTTTTCGGAGAGGGGCGGCATACAAATCCAAATAATAAATAATAAATAATAAATAAATAAACTTGAGAACAGTCGCTGCTCTTTAGAAGCAGAAAGATCTAAAAAATAGTACACAAACATCTTCTTGGTAAAGCATCAGTTCTGACCAGATTGGGTTAGATAAAGTCACCGGTCAAAATTTTATTGGCATTTGCCAAAACAGCTGTGAGAAAAAGCTAGACATATGCCTTCAGAAGAAAGATCAGAAGCAATGTGAGAAAATATTATTTTACTGAAAGAGTAGTAGATGCTTGGAACAAACTTCCAGCAGACGTGGTTGGTAAATCCACAGTCACCGAATTTAAACATGCCTCGGATAAACATATATCCATCCTAAGATACATCCATACTATGCAGGAAATAGCATAGGGGTCAGATTAGACCATGAGGTCTTTTTCTGCCGTCAATCTTCTATGTTTCTATATTTCTATTTGTATCATAACAACAGCCAAATAATTCACATGACCGTTGCAAGCGGTCATTTAGGCCAGCGTTCCCCAACCTTTCTGGGTTGGTGGCCCAGAATGGAAAGGGAGAAGGGAATAGTTTTGTGTGAGTGGCAGGTGTGCTTGCATACCTACACAGCTTCTTTGTGTTAGCAGCAGCAGACATGCGTGGAAAAGGTGCAAAAAAGGGCAACCAGAATGATCAAGGAAATGGAGCCCCTCCCTTATGAAACGAGGTTGCAACGCCTTGGTCTCTTCAGCCTTGAAAAATCGTGTTTAAGAGGTGACTTGATCGAAGGGTAGAAAAGCATGCATGGGATAGAAAAGGCGGATAGAGAAAAATTATTTTCTCTATCACACAATACTAGGATGAAGGGACTCTCCCCAAAGCTCATAGGTAAGAAAGCAAGGACAAACATAGGGAAATATTTATTCACCCAGAGGGTCATTGGTTTATGGAATTCACTTCCAGAAGAGGTTGTGACAGCTGTCATCCTTGATAGCTTCAAGGCAGGATTAGACAGATTCATGGATGCCAAATGTATCGGTGGTTATTGAAACAGATGTCCAAGTGCCACCTCTATGTTGGTTGAGGCAGGCAGGATTCCCTTGATGACCATTTGTTGGGGGTCAAGGGAAAGGGAGGGTTTTGCCTTCTCTTTCTACTCAAGATCCCCATGTACAATTGGTGGGCCACTGTGTGACACAGAATGCTGGACTTGATGGGCTTTGGCCTGATTCAGCATGGCTCTTCTCATGTTTGTTTGTTTGTTTGTTTGTTTGTTTGTTTGTTTGTCAAACAATTATAGGGTGATAATTTGTACATATTAAACATTAGATAAGTAATGATAAAAAGTAACAAAATAAGACAATAGGATAGGGACTGTAGGCACAATGGTGCTCTTATGCAAGCCCCTTACAGACCTCTTAGAAAGGAGGAGAGATCAATTGTAGATAGTCTAAGGTTAAAGGTTTTGGGGTTAGGAGTAGAAACCACAGAATCAGATAGTGCATTCCAGGTGTTGATTACTCTGTTGCTGAAGTCGTATTTTTTGCAGTCAAGTTTGGAGCGGTTGACATTTAGTTTAAATCGATTTCATGCTCGTGTGTTGTTGCAGTTGAAGATGAAGTAGTCGTTAACAAGGAGGACATTTTGGTATATGATTTTATGAACTATAAGTCGGAACAGAGACGACGGAGTTATAAGTTGTCTAAACCAAGAATTTCAAGTCTGGTGGAGTAAGGTATTTTGTTGTGAGAAGAGGAATGAAGGACTCTTCTTGTGAAATATTTCTGGACTCTCTCAATTGTGTTGATGTCAGATATGCGATGTGGGTTCCATACAGGCGAGCTGTATTCTAGGATTGGTCTGACAAATGTTTTGTAAGCTCTTGTTAGCAGTTCAAAATTACCAGAGAAGAAGCTGCGAAGGATTAGGTTAACAACTCTTATAGACTTTTTGGCAATGTTGTTGCAGTGGGCTCTAGGACTTAGGTCATTGGATATGAGCACTCCAAGGTCTTTGATCTTATGTTCTTATGTACTGCTCATGCAATTGGTCTGAGAGCGCCATTGCCCTCCATTCACAGAATTGGGGCTGCAGGTTCCAGCATTCAGATGGGTCTGCGTGTGCTCACACACTCACCCACAACTGATGCGGCTGGTTCTGAATGGGCCATAACCCAGGGGTTGTGTGGACCCCTGATTTAGGCCTCCTCTGTCCAAAAGGCACAATGATTATTAAACATATTTACAATCATCTTCCCTCGGGTTGGCAGATGAGTCTCGCAGAGGCATCATTTGGAAGGCGAAAAGATTCTATCAGTAAAATAATTACATATTTGGCTTTTAATCTGATTACTCTATTTACTCTATTTAATATGTGTGCGGTTTAGAGTCGATTATGATTGGAACTGCATACTAAATACAGCAAATAAGTATGAGATTTTTGAAGCACAAACTGAAACTCCGAGAAGAGATAGAGCTTTGGTGGCAGGGCGTGGGGAGAGAAACATATCATCAAACTTCCTTTACCCATCTCTTTTCATGTCCGCAAAGTTATTTAGGCTCCTCTATGGCTACTCTTAACATGTCTTCTGTCCTACTTGGTAAAAGTTGTCCGGATATACAAAGTCACGCATTAGGACTTGACAAGATACCAGAATTCATATTGGGGCAATTTGGAAACCAGTGCAGAGAAATAACGAAGATACATTTGTAGAAAACAGTAGTAACCAGTTTTACTCTTCATCACAATCAAAATATCTTCTGTCTTAGTCTTCTATATTCAGGAAAGAACGTTGCTTTAAAGCTTACTTACATGTAGATACAAAACCAATCCATGTTTCTCTGAATCAACATGGAGATTAGGATTGACCCCACGCTCCTTGCCTTTCGTAAACTCCTTAAAACCCACCTCTGCCGTCAGGCATGGGGGAATTGAGACATCTCCCCCAGGCCTATATAGTTTATGCATGGTATGTTTTGTGTGTATGTGTTGCTTTTTAAATAAGGTTTTTTTTAGATTTTTTAAATATTAGATTTGTTGTACATTATTTTTATTATTGCTGTGAGCCACCCCGAGTCTATGAAGAGGGGCAGCATACAAATTTAATTAATTAATTAATAATAATAATAATAATAATAATAATAATAATAATAATAAATTAATTTATTAATTTATTATAATATAATTATAATAAAAAATGCAAATCAACTTTACAATGATTGTTGGCTGCTAATGTTGGCTGTTTATGTTGGTTGTTGGTGGTGGTAATGTTGTTAGTTGGCTGGAGCAGTTTGAGTGTGAGTTAATTGAATCAGAGCTGTCGTGTTATTATTATTATTATTATTATTATTATTATTATTATTGTTGTTGTTGTTGTTGTTTATTATTGTTTATTATTGTTTATTATTATTATTATTATTATTATTATTATTATTATTATTATTATCTTATGCCAAAGTCGTTGCAGCTTGATTTTTAGATCTTCGTAGAGAAATTAGTGAAATACGAAGATCTAAAAATCGAGCTACAACGACTTTGGCATAAGATAATAATAGTCTCTTTTTTTTCTCAGCCTACAGTAATGGTACAAATGAGAAACTTTAGAGGTACATTATTTGAACTGTCCCGAGTGCTTGTGTAAATTTAGCATTTCTTCAGACAGATAGCATAGCTGCAGCAGTGTTTCAAAGTGATGTACATTACAAGCAGAATGTTGTTTTTGAATTTCTCACATCAAAGAAAGAAACTGTTGGGAACATTCACAAACATTTGTGTACAGTTTATGGAGAATCTGCAGTCGAAAGAAGTACGGTTAGTCGCTGGGCACAGAGGGTGAGGCCATTAGAGGTGATTCACACAGTGCAGAAATAGCTTCATGACCAGAGCAAGGAGTGGTACCAACAGGGCACACATGCCCTTGTGTCTGGCTGGAGGAAGGCCATAGAACGGGAGAGAGATTACATGGAAAAATAGAGAGTGCAGCAGAAACATCATTCTTTCTTGTGTGTAAGTTTCATTGTGTTCAATAAATAATTGTTGAAGAAAAAAAATGCAGTGCATTACTTTCTGGGCGACCATTGTACAATACAATGGTAAAAAAGTCAAATATTAAATACTATTAAATAGTAAAACCCCATTATAAAACCCAATAAAACTGTCCAATCAGAACAAATATAGATACCAAATCAATGGTAGTATTCAGAGCCCCCCAGGCCTGCCGGCAAAAGCCAGGTCTTCACAGCCTTTGGCATTTATCCGGCTCCCCGTCTCTATGAAATGTTTACCTTTATGTGTCATTATTATTATTATTATTATTATTATTATTATTATTATTATTATTATTACTATCATTATTATTATTTAGATTTGTATGCCGCCTCTCTCCGCAGACTCGGGGCGGCTCACAGCAGTGACAAAAACAATATACATTGACAAATCTAATAATTCAAAATCTAAAATAACACTTGTACATTTAAAAATCTAAAAGCAAAGAACCCCAGTATAAAAAACATACATACAGACATATCATGCACTAAAACTCCATAGGGGGAGATGTCTCAGTTCCCCCACGCTTGATGACAGAGGTGGGTTTTAAGGAGTTTACAAAAGGCAAGGAGGGTAGGGGCAGTTCTAATCTCTGGAGGGAGCTGATTCCAGAGGGTCGGGGCCGCCATAGAGAAGGCTCTTCCCCTGGGTCCTGCCAGACGACACTGTTTAGTCGACAGGACCCGGAGAAGACCAACTCTGTGGGACCTGACCGGTCGCTGGGATTCATGCGGCAGAAGGCGGTCTCGCAGATATCCATATATCCATATTTCCATTATGCATCACTATTGTCTCCGGATGTTAAAGAAATCCAGAAGTTTTCTTAGAAAATAAAGACTTATAGTCCAGAGTTATGTTTGGCAATGACCCCCATTGCCTAGGAAGAAGGGCAAAGATAAGCCGGGATAAACAATTGTGCCTTATCTTACTCTGATAAATCAGTGCTTCTAGCTAACTCTTTCTTTTTATAGCGGTTAATTTGCGAACGGGCGAGCTACTGTACCATATTCATTCTGTCCAAGAGTCAAATATGACTCTGAAGCACAAACTTCAGGGATTCTTGTTGTAATGTCTTGCATAGTTATTCCATCAATGATGATTTCCATTAGGCTGTGGAGCTGGCAAATACACGGTCATTGATCTATTGTTTCAAAGGACAAGTTTATCCTTTCTTTTTGCTCTGGACTCAGGACTCAGTGGCCGGAATCCAAAGCATGAATCATAATCAAATAATCCAGGGGCAAAAAAAAAGGAACAGAGTAAAGGAAGAACGCCAAAACACAGCCGAAATGCAGCCCAGACATTAAGACAAAGAGCTCAATATCAACAATCAATATTCTAAAGATTGAGCTGAAAGGTCAAATTCATTAGGTATTTCCTGGAAATTTGGCTTTGAGGGTGATTGTGAAAAGAAGAACAAAAGACCAGAAGTTTTGAGTCACTCATGTAGTTTCTATCTAGAATATTATGTTGAGCTACAGTTGCATTCCAAGAAATGAAGAACATAAGTTCATTCAAGACTGGGGAGAAGGAGGGATGGACCACTCAACCTCAAGTTTCCCATTGCTACTTTACATTCACACTAGCACTCTAAACTACGGTTTGGAGAAACCAGAGAAGGCAGCATTTTCTAACCATAAACTGGACAAGGCAAGGAGGGTGGGGGCAATTCTAATCTCTGGGGGGGAGCTGGTTTCAGAGGGTCGGGGCTGTCACAGAGAAGGCTCTTCCCCTGGGTCCCGCCAGACGACATTGTTTAGTCGACACGACCTGGAGAAGGCCAACTCTGTGGGACCTAACTGGTCGCTGGGATTCGTGTGGCAGAAGGCGGTCCCGGAGATATTCTGGTCCGATGCCATGAAGGGCTTTATAGGTCATAACCAACACTTTGAATTGTGACCGTAAACTGATCGGCAAATAATGCAGAATGAGCCTGAAGACTCTTACAAAAGGTGAGGAGGGTGGGGGCAGTGCGAATCTCCTGGGGGGAACTGATTCCAGAAGGCTGGGGCCCCCACAGAGAAGGCTCTTTCCATAGGTCACGCCAAGGGACATTGTCTAGTTGACGGGACCTGGAGAAGGCCGACTCTGTGGGATCTAATCGGTCGCTGGGATTCATGTGGCACTATGAAACCAAATGGAAGGAAGCCTTAGCTGCCATAATCAAAATAGGCTGATTAACAAAGCTGACAAATATACAGTAAAAATGGCTGCTGGCCAACAAGAAAGTCAATTTCACCAGAAAATGCACGACGCCATTTTTATCTCATACCAAGAGTTTTTGTGCCAATTTACAACATATTTTATCTTAAATTCGTTCATGCTGAAGGGAATGTTATATAAATGTGTATATATGAGTTAAGAGGGAAAAGTGCAGGCACGGTTTCAATTGATTATCGCAGTTTATGCCACTAAGAGAAAAAATAATTTGTCCTAAAAGAAAAATTCAGACTATGCATTAATTTCCGTTGAGAGGGAAGAAAAGGTGCTTGGGTTTTAAAATCAAATAGACATACAATTATCCCTCATTTACCTTAGATGTGATGTTTAGAAAAATGGTGGTAGAATTGGAAAAGCCAGTGCTATAATTGATTCAGAGGCACAAAATTTTAAATTTCAACACCTGCTACTGTTTCTTTTATCTACGTAGCTTGAAGGCATTTGAAAATACCTGCCAAAAATAAATGAGGTATTTACATATAGCTTAATTAAGCATGAAATTTTCAAGGGCGTGAGAAATCAAATCCAGATAACTGATTATTATTATTATTTTTTGTAAATTCCAAATATGAATTCATTTAATCGGCACTCCCCGTGTTCCAGAATTTAGACCAGAAACCAGAATTTAGAAATTCATCATTTTTTTGTACTTTCTGAAAATCTCAATGATGCTGGAAATTTTGAACAAAAAAACCCCCTTTTATGAACAAAAAAAAATATAGATGAGTGATCGCATAAAGGAATGAGAAAAAGATCTTAACAGGTATTACCATAGGTAGTATCAATATCATTATCAACTTTATTTGATTAGTCAATCAACCATATCAAAGCGAGGAAAAGGACCACATCAGTCGTCATAAAACTGTGACTGGTTAAAATACAATAAAATTGGCTAAAATAGAGGGAATTTGAATAAATAATAAGTTAAAATGCAGTATAATATGCTAAAATTGAGTAGTAAAACATGAGAATATAACTCGTGCAAAGGATTATATTAAACAAATCTAAGATACTGATATAAAATATTCTTAAGTGAGTTCATCTCCTTTGCATGCCACCGCAATATGTTCTATAAAACGTAAGGTAGTAATTTTCTGGAAATTCCTGAATTAGATGTTTCCTGGAAAACATCTAATTAAATGTCATTTTTGCTTTTTCTGGAGGCAACTGGAGTTTCTTTCCTTTTTTTAAATTTGAAGACATTTCACTTCTCATCCAAGAAGATTCTTCAGCTCTGGCAGGATAGTGGGGAATGGAAGGATTTATATTCCTGGCCTAAAACTAATATAAATCCTTCCATTCCCAATTGTCCTGTCAGAGTTGAAGAATGAGAAATGAAAATCCAGTTGCCTCCAGAAAAGCAACAATGACCTGGATAACTGAGAATCTCTACAGACATCTAATTAAGTGAACCAAGTTACTCATCACTTAGTTTGAAAACTCAGAATAATAGAGTTGGAAGGGACTTTGGAGGTCTTGTAGCCCAACTCCCAGTAGGAAACCTACACCCAGTGAAGGGCTGCAAAAATATTTATTACCACACTGTGGGCATAGCTTATTTTGTGGGTGTGGCTTGCCGGCCATGTAACCAGGTGGGAGTGGCTTGACAATCATGTGACCGGGGTGGCTTAAAGTCATGTGACTGGCTTAAAGGTGGCCAACTTGAAGGGTTTGGGTTAATATTATTATTATTATTTATTAGATTTGTATGCTCCCCCATAGACTCGGGGCGGCTAACAACAGTAGTAAACAGCATATTAAAAAATCTAATGTTTAAAATAATTTAAAACCCTTATTTAAAACCAAACATACACACAAACATACCATGCATAAATTGTATAGGCCTAGGGGGAAAAGAGTAGTTCAGTTTCCCCAAGCCTGACGACAGAGATGGGTTTTAAGGAGCTTATGAAAGGCAAGGAGGGTGGGGGCAATTCTGATCTCTGGGGGAGCTGGTTCTAGAGGGCCGGGGCCGCCACAGAGAAAGCTCTTCCCCTGGGTCCCACCAGATGACATTGTTTAGTTGACGGGACCCGGAGAAGACCGACTCTGTGGGACCTAACCGATCGCTGGGATTCGTGGTTAGGGTTAGAATGCCTGGCCTCTCCTCACCTCAAAGAGATACAATTTCCCTTATTATTACTGAGCATCCAAAATATACTATTTAATTCTACGTACATATGCCATATGTTCACATACATATTACACACAAGCACACAAAAATATACATTATCTACTATATAAAGTGTATGTACATACACGCACGCACAGCTATTCTAAAATTATACACATTCCACCTCATTTACTGCAAGAGGAAAAACATACCCAGAGCCCAGAAGGGAAAAAAAGAAAAAAAAACAATATTTTTCTACTGCTTCTGTGTACCTGACCAAAATTTTTCTACTGGTTCTCCGTACCTGACCGTACCTATAGTGCCCATCACTGCCTATACAAGTGATGGTGAATCTTTTTTACATTGTGTGCCGAAAGAGCGTGTGTGCACTCTATTACACATGCGTGAGTGCCCACACCCATAATTCAATTCCTAGGGAGGGCGAAAACAGCTTCCCTCGGAGACCCTCTGGAGGCTGGAAACAACCTGTTTCCCAACTTCTGATGGGCCCAGTAGGCTTGTGTTTCAGCCTCCCCAGGCTCCAAAGGCTTCCCTGGAGCCGGCGGAGGGTAAAATCGCCCTCCCCTATCCCCCCAAGGCTCTCTGGAAGCTAGAAATGCCCTCCAAGAACCTCTGTGGGAGCCAAAACTCAGGTGGCCGGCACACACATGCATGTTGGAGCTGAGCTAGGGCAACGGCTCACGTTGTGCCATAGGTTTGCCATCACTGCCCTCTACCATTTCAGATAAAGGGCTGTCCAATGTCTTCCTAAAATCTTCAGTGATAAAGCACCCACAACTCCTCTGTGATTTTAAATATCTGATAAAAGATAAATCTATGCAGTGCCAAAGAATCCCTCTGTAATTTCCTCCAGGGTGATATTTCTGTTTAAGTATTTAAACAGTTACGGTTTGTTTTGTCAACTGTTTATGAGCCCAGTCTTCTGTATCTATCGGTGTGGGTGGAGGGTTGGCAAGTGAGGTCAAATGCATCATTATGTTGTTACACAAATGATATAAATTATATATTGTTTGGAATGTATGTTGTGACCCAGCTGGCACAAATTACATAATGTAATTGTGCCTGACACGCGGGACGTCCTTGCGGCTTCTTCCAGATGCTGATGCCCAGATTCATTAAGAAATCATCTCAATTGGAAGGCCGTATTGATTCGGCCTTTCGCCTCGCCTGACCCATCTGCCATTCTCTACAATTTGCATTTTACCTGGCTCTGAAAGACATCTGAGAAACAGCGAAAGAACTCCTTGTCCCTTTATGGACTGATGAAACTCTTAGACTTGCAATGTTAAGTGTTGAAACTGAAACTTGTTAAATATTATGGATTCATAGTGAGCTGTAATATTGTTTTAATTCACTAGGGAAAACGGTTATAAGAAAGAACAGGGATGAAAACCTTTAAAAAAATATATAGACAGTGTGTTCATATTAGTGGGAAAATTTATATATATAAACTGGTAAAAGCTGATACAGGAGATGAGCCTAATGGCTAAGACCTTTGCCTTACAAGGCAGAGGCCTGGGGTTCAAATCCCAGTAAAAGGATGTGACTACCTGATGATGGCAAATAAGCCCGAAATAGATCTATAGTAGTCTCCCTTCCTTTTCATTATCAGCAAAAATATGTTACATCTATAGATTATAGTTGTAGGCTATAAAAAACGTATCTGCCTTTGAATATGGCCCCTGTAGGGCCAAGAGGCAAAAAGGAAGCTGTGATGAAATATACCAGGATGACTCAACAAAAACAAAATCACACATGACATGACCCTTCTTTGGTACAAGCTGATACAGGAGATGAGCCTGTAGCTTAATGGCTAAGATGGCTCAGGGTTCAAATCCCAGTAAGGGTGTGGCTACCTGATGAAGGCAAATAACCCTGAAATAGATAGTTGTCTCCCTTCCTTTTCACCATCAGAAAAATATGTTTTACACACACACACACACACATACACACACACACACACATGTGGCTTACAACGTATAAAAAGGAAACAATAGAGTACAGCAGTCTAAATCAAATTAATTTAAAACTAAATAAACTAATATAAAATCCCCAATTGTATTAAAAATCAATCATGCCCACTCAGACAACCATACATGATTATTATTATTTTATTATTATTATTTATTAGATTTGTATGCAGCCCCTCTCCGTAGACTCGTATACTCCCCCTGTTAATCGGCCAGGGGGCTAAGGTCTAATCAGCCGAAGCATGGCAGCATAAATGAGTTTTAAGACTCTTATGGAAGGAGAGGAGGGTGGGGGCAGGGCAAATCTCCAGGGGGAGCTGATTCCAGAGGGCCGGGACCCCCACAGAGAAGGCTCTTCCCCTAGGCCTTGCCAAGCGACATTGTCTATTTGACAAAACCTGGAGAAGGCCGACTCCGTGGGACCTAACCGGTCACTGGGACTCATATGGCAGAAGGCAGTCCCGCAAGTAGTCTGGCCCAATGCCATGTAGGGCTTTATAGGTCATTACCAACACAAAATATCTAGTCTCCCAACTTTTTCTGTATTTTCTGAATTGTCAACAATTCTGTCTTTTTTCGTTACTTCTTGCTGGCCCTCACAACTCCTCAAAGACAACAACATGGTTTCTAACAGTGGTGAAATCCAATTTTTTTTACTACAGGTTCTCGGGATGGAGATAGGTGGGTGTGGTATGGCTTGGTAGGCATGGCTTGGTGGGTATAGAAGGGGAATGATACTACAAAATCTCTGTTCCCACCCCACTCCAGGGGAAGGTTACTGCAAAATCCCCATTTCCTCCCAATCAACCGGGACTCGGGAGGCAGAGAATAGATGGGGGCTATTCAAAACTACTCAAAATTTTCACTACTGGTTCTCCAGAACCTGTCAGAACCTGTTGTGTTTCACTTCCGGTTTCTAACCTTTTTGCTGTAAAGTATTTTACAAAATCTACTGGTTGTGTGGATTCAACCCTCCTCTAATTGCCCACAAACCTAATTCTATCTGTATTTTCATTCTCCAATTTTCTGCTACAGCTTTATAAAATAAAAATTATCCCAATTTACGCATCTTCTAAAATGCAACTTGCCGGTATTTTCACGAAACTTTCAGTGCTGAACATCTTTTTTTGTTTCAAAACAGACAAAAGACAAGTGCAAACATGTTTCATTTTTTATGATATTGCATTGTTCTGAAGTTCATTGGAATACCCAATAGGATTTACAATGGAAATCCTTTAAAACTTTAATTGACTTGCTTTTAAAAAGTTGTCCTCTTCTGTTCCAATTTCTTGTCTTTGAACAAAATATTCCCCAAAAGTTACTAGTATTGTTTTAGGAATCAACCCGTTTTTGCAATGTTAACACATAATCAATTAATCAACCAGGATATTTTGTCTTCTTAAGACAGAGAAGCAAAGCAGTAACAGCAGTTGAAATTGTGAAGATCTGATATTAACTAACTAAAGATGAGTTGAGCAATATTTGCCCAGCTTTTCATATTTTCTGAAATGGTATTTCTGTTTGTTTGCTTGATTTGTAACTAAGCAAGAACTATCGTGATATTCTTATGCACAGCAGCATAATGAATAATCTGGGTCCCAACTTTGCTTTTTTCTCCTTTTTTTTTTTTGCAACTTTTCCAGGCATCAAAACCAATTTCACATTGACTAACTTCACAAAGAAAACTAACAAGAAAGCCTCAGAATTGTTTGTATCTTTTGAAAGTTGAAGCCCGTGTGACTGAAATTCACAAGGCCGACTCTGTTGCCATCAGAACGTGTTTAGATTTGCCTAGCTTCCATTTTGATTAAAATGCCTTCTGACAGCTTTAAACTATTAATTTCCAATCGGCCTGCTCTACTTTCTTCCAATTCTTTTTTCTTTTTTTAATTTAATATATATCCATATCTATTTCCCCTGCACTGCACTACAGTGGTACTTCTACCTAAGAATGCCTCTACTTACAAACTTTTCTAGATAAGAACCGGGTGTTCAAGATTTTTTTGCCTCTTTTCAAGAACCATTTTCCCCTTACAAACCTGATTCTCCGAAATGGAAAAGGCAGGGAGAAGTCTCCGTGGGGCTTCTCTAGGAATCTCTTGGGAGGAAACAGGGCCGTAAAATGTGGGGAGAAGCCTCTGTGGGGCCTCTCTAGGAATCTCCTGGGAGGAAAGAGGGCTGGAAAAGGTGGGGATAATCCTCTGTGGGGCCTCTCTAGGAATCATCTGAGAGGAAACAGGGCCTCCACCCTCCCTGTGGTTTCCCCAATCACACACATTATTTGCTTTTACATTGATTCCTATGGGAAAAAACTGCTTTTTCTTACAAACTTTTCTTAAGAACCTGGTCATGGAATTAATTAAGTTCGTAAGTAGAGGTACCCCTATATTTACTTACTTACTTACTTATATACCTATTTACTTATTTATATTTCTATGCCATCTAACTCCCTAGGGACTCAGGGTGGACTCACCCAAAAAAAAAATTATATTTATTCATTAATTAAACTTCTTTGCCGCCCTTCTCCTCCGACTCGGGTTGGCTAGTATACTTACTCTTACTCTTATACTAAGTACACTTTAAGCATACTCTTAAAGTATAAATCACCTCAATTTGCATTGCACCACAAAGTCACAGATAAATGGGCTGAATCAGTGAAGGGCTACCAAAATTTTTACTACCACACTGTGGGCATGGCTTAGGCATTTTCTTTCAACATTTTAAAGGACAAATTGGGTGCTCTGGAGTGGAGCTCCATTTTTGCTACCCCGCTGCATCCACCCCCACCACCCCCGTCGTCCAGGCAGTAGCCCACCCCTGGGCTGAATGGATGCTAATTTGCAAACATCTTCACTCCATCTTGATTATCCATTCATTATTCATAGTGACTAAGTGGACTCTTTTAGATCAGTCTGGCTTTAAACTGGGGCACTAATAAAGATAAAAGATATAAAATTAAATGTTTTCTGAAGTCTTGAGTGTGCTCTAGAAATGCTAGCAGGGTGAGTTATTATGCAGTCCTTTGAAGGGTTGAAATTTTCCTTGTATCATTTGGAGGCAAGGGCTCCCCTACCCATTCTCACATACCACTTTGATGACCTCTTTTTTGTTTAATTGTGGGTCCATGGTAATAAGTATTCAGAATGGCAGTAGAAGACCTCATAGTCCAGACCATACAGGAGAGCTGGGTTTTTCAAACTATGTTCTGTTTTGAATGAACTTGGTGGAATTTCATGACAGGCAAAGAGCAAAAAATAAATAACAATACCATATTTCTTTGAAGTCGGTGATATACTTCTAACCATGCGAAAACTTGGGAGAAACTCTTTTTTATTTTTTTTAATATAAAGTTTTATTTAGAAAAAAATATACACATAACTCACAAAAAAAGACATTTAAAAACATTGTAAAATCTGTGTTACAATTCTTATTGTGCCCACACTCTATTACACAACAGTTTTTGCATATTTATTATAAACCGGTTTTTATACAATGATCTTATTTTGTATATCTAATCTTATATCTATTTTCCCATTAACCCATTTATCACCAAGAAGTAGCTCTCTCTTTTTTTTTACTTTTCCATTCGTACTACTATTGTTATGACTAAATGTACGCTTGTTACTTTGTCCTTTTTTCCAGCCAGCAATAGAACATTTATTTATTTATTTATTTATTCATTCATTCATTCATTCATTCATTCATTCATTCATTTATTAGATTTGTATGCCGCCCCTCTCCGAAGACTCGGGGCGGCTAACAACAATATAAAAAGACAATATAAACAAATCTAATATTAAAAATAATCTAAAAAACCCCAATTTAAATAACCACTCATACATACAAGCATACCATGTTTAAATTGTATAGGCCTAGGGGGAAAGGAATATCTCAATTACCCCATGCCCGATGACAGATGTGGGTTTTAAGGAGCTTACGAAAGGCAAGGAGGGTGGGGAAAACTCTGATATCTGGAAGGAGCTGGTTCCAGGGGCAGGGCCACCACAGAGAAGGCTCTTCTCCTGGGTCCCACCAGATGACATTGCTTAGTCGACGGGTCCCGGAGAAGGCCAACTCTGTGGGACCTAACTGGACGCTGGGATTCGTGCGGCAGAAGGCGGTCCCGGAGATATTCTGGTCCAATGCCATGAAGGGCTTTATAGGTCATAACCAACACTTTGAATTGTTACTGGAAATTGATCGGCAACCAATGCAGACTGCGGAGTGTTGGAGTAACATGGGCATATTTAGGAAAGCCCATGATTGCTCTCGCAGCTGCATTCTGCACGATCTGAAGTTTCTGAAGACTTTTCAAAGGTAGCCCCATGTAGAGAGCATTACAGTAGTCGAACCTCAAGGTGATGAGGGCATGAGTGACTGTGAGCAGTGACTCACGGTCCAGATAGGGCCGCAACTGGTGCACCAGGTGAACCTGGGCAAAGGCGCCCCCCCCCAACTTTTATAATATTCCGACTCTTCCTTATTTTTTATTTCGAGTGTTAGTTTGTCCATCTCTGCAGAAGCTATCATTTTCTCTATTATAGCTTCTTCTGTCAGCACATTTTCATTTTTCCAATAATGTTAATCTTGCTGCAGTTGTTATATGCAGAATCAAATATATCTGACTTTTTTTCAAATTTTTGGCATCCAATAAAAGGAGTTCTGGTTTTGTTTTTTTTCTATTTTATTCCCTAGGATTTCCTCCAACCAGCTTTTAATTTTTCCTCGGAAAATCTTTGCTTTCTCGCACCACCACCATAAATGCCACCTGGGAGAAACTCTTCTTACCCAACAAAATTCTCTCTTCACATATCCGGTGGCGAATTTCCAAGGGCCATTTATATTGTACTTCACTCTGTTGATAAAATGCCAATTTCCTCTCTACTGCTATTGTTCCCTGAGTAGGTCATTCAAAAGGTGGTGAGCCCATGTTCCTCTCTCCATGGTAGCCTAACCTTTCTTTGAGTGGAGCTGCACTTCTGAATCTCCTAGGAGTTCCCACAAAGCAACCTCATTTCAGATGCCTCTGGCAATGAGCTCTCTAGATATCTGTTCATACATCCCAGTATCTATATATGTGACTATCTGCGAAAATGCTGAAGTAAAGAAATAATGCCATTTCATCTGGGGAAAAAAAAGTTATTTTGAAACAGGCTTAGAATGGTAATGTGCACATGTTTACTCAGCATGTTGCTCCATTGAACTGATTTTATTTTTATGCAATCATTCTTCGATTTAAACTGATGGAAAATTGCAAATTAGCGTCATAATTGTAGGATTTATACACACACACACGTACACACAAACACAAACATATGTAGGTCGCCCAGAAAGAAATGCACCACATTTTTTTTTCTCAGCCTACAGTAATGGTACAAATATGAAACTTTAGATTTATATTATTTGAATTGTCAGGAGTGCAGGTGTAAATGTTGCATTTCTTCAGACAGATAGCATAGCTGCAGCAGTGTTTCCAAATGGCATCTGTAGGTGATGTACGTTACAACCATCGTGTCATCATTGAATTTCTCACTGCGAAGAAATAAACTCTTGGGAACATTCACAAATGTTTGTGTACAGTTTATGGAGAATCTGCAGTCGACAGATATACGGTTAGCCAATGTAGCCTGGCTCTGCTTATGTTCTTATGAACAGCAGAAGACCAGTCCTGCACGAACCCATATCTGCATATAGATGTATGTTCTGTCGGGCTCTCTGGTACACTCCTCCCAAAAATTCACAGGTACAAATTTCAGACACACACACGTTTGAAAATTCAAAACAATGTTCTTTATAATGAAAATTCATTTAAACTAAGCCCTCTTTTGTTATAGCAAAGAGCACTCGTCTCCAAACAAACTGGTAATTTATACAAGTCCCTTATCAGTTCTGTGATACTTAGCTTGCAGCTATGAGGCAATTCACAGTCCTTCTTCTTTCACAAAGTGAAACACACTTTGCTCTGGTTTAGTTTCAAAGCGGTTAAAAATCAGCACACAAAAGGTCAAAGTCAGTAAAGCAGGCACGAAACACAACGATCAGATAATCCTCCACAATGGCCAAACCCACAGGCTGCTATTTATAGCAGCCTCACTAATTACCACAGCCCCACCCAACCACAGGTGGCCTCATTTTCTTTGATAATAATCTCTCAGTTGTTGTTGCCTATGCATCGCTCTCCGCATGCGTGGCTGTATCATTAACTCTTGTTCTGAATCCAAGGAGGAGCTAGATAATTGATCTCCTTCTGAGCTGTCTGCCACACTCTCCTCCTCCCTGTCACTCATGTCTTCTTGGTCAGAGGAGCCTTCATCAGCAGATTCCACCAGGGGCAAAACAGGCCTGCAGCATGTGGATGTCTCCCCCACATCCACAGTCCTTGGGGCAGGAGCTGGGCCAGAGCTAACCACAACAGATGTATAAAATTAACCAAAGATATACAGTGTATAAAGAGATCAGATTCAAGTAAAACCTTAGAATCGGTTTCTCTTTCCTTCTAGAATGTAGGATCCCACCAATGTGTTTCTAAAATATTATTGTCTAAGTTCATTTGTGTTCCTCTGTTTTTCATCCGCATGCATGCGTGAGCACATGCATTCTTAAAATGCAAAAGAGATTCATTACCCTAATGCTTGTAGAAGACTGGTGAAACATAATTTAAAGAAGAGCTTTGATTTAAAGAGAGAGAAGAAAATATACCTGTTGGTAATGACTTTCTCCAAATCTCCAGCTGTTCCCTGCGACACAATTCCCTATTTGCATATAAATAGAAACCTGGCCAACTTATGCACAAGCACCCAGTTTCGTTCTTACATGGAGAAATGTGCAAGCTCAGATCCCCTTAATCTAATTGATTCCTCTGCTATTTATGCTCTGCTATTGTCAGTAACATTCTTGCAATTGTATTTCACGAGGATTATTTCTTAAGAATACAGAAAGCCAGGCTTTCGACAAACCAAGTTTCTCCTACTGGCACACTTATACAAACTTCCCTTATTTCTCGTGGTGTAACTAGTTACATGCATTTGCTGGTGGACTTCCATTCAAAGCTCAGTGTCTGGATAGGGATAAATACTAAACATCCAAGCTGTTTTCCTGATGGTTTCTTTCATTGTTCAAAACTTTGGGGCTATATGGAGTGAACAAGGAAGAAACAAAAGGGAAAAAAATTGAAATGGATCATTCAGATATGTTGTTGTTGTTAGTCACAAAGTCATGTCTGATCAGTGAAGGGCTAACAAATTTTTTACTATCACACTGTGGGCATCATTTATGCATTTTCTTTCAATATCTTTCAGTGCAAATTGGGTCCTCTGGGGTGGATCTCCATTTTTCGCTACCCCACTGCGTTCCTCCCCATCCGGGCAGTAGCCCACCCCTGTGTCCGACCCATCACAACCCCATGGACAATGTTCCTCCAGGCCTTCATATCCTTTGGAGTCCATTTAAGTTCATGCCAAATGCTTCAGTTACTCCATCCCGCCACCTCATTCTCTGCTGTCCCCTTCTTTTTTTGCCCTCAATGGTTCCCAGCTTTAGGCTCTTCTCCAGTGAGTCCTTCCTTCTCATTAGGTGGCCAAAGTATTTGAGCTTAATCTTCAGGATCCAGCCTTCTAAAGAGCAGTCAGGGTTGATCTCCTGTTGGACTGACCAGTTTGATTGCCTTGAAATCCAAGGGACTTCCAGGAGTCTTCCCCAGCACCATAGTTCAGAGGCTTCAATTCTTTGGCGCTCAGCCTTTCTTCTTATTATTATTTATTAGATTTCTGTGCCGCCCCTCTCCGAAGACTCGGGGCGGCTAACAACAATATAAAAAGACAATGTAAACAAATCTAATATTAAAAACAATCTAAAAAACCCCAATTTAAAAAACCACTCATACATACAAGCATACCATGTATAAATTCTATAAGCCTGGGGGGAAGGGAAAGTCTCAATTACCCCATGCCTGACGACAGAGGTTGGTTTTAAGGAGCTTGCGAAAGGCAAGGAGGGTGGGGGCAACTCTGATATCTGGGGGGAGCTGGTTCCAGAGGGTCGGGGCCACCACAGAGAAGGCTCTTCTCCTGGGTCCCGCCAAACGACATTGCTTAGTCGATGGGACCCGGAGAAGGCCAACTCTGGGGGACCTAACCGATCGTTGGCATTTGTGCAGCAGAAGGAGATATTCTGGTCCGATGCCATGAAGGGCTTTATAGGTCATAACCAACACTTTGAATTGTGACCGGAAATTGATTGGCAACCAATGCAGACTGCAGAGTGTTGGTGTAACATGGGCATACCTTGGGAAGCCCATGATTGCTCTCGCAGCTGCATTCTGCACGATCTGAAGTTTCCGAACACTTTTCAAAGGTAGCCCCATGTAGAGAGCATTACAATAGTCGAACCTCGAGGTGATATGGTCCAACTTTCATAGCCATACATTGCAACTGGGAAAACCACAGCCTTGACTAAAGCACATTTGTGGGCAGGGTGATGTCTCTGCTTTTTAGTATGATTCTAGCTTTGCCATGGATTTCCTCCCCAGGAGCAAGCTTCTTTTAATTCCTTGGCTGCAGCCCCCATCTGTGGGGACCTTGAAGCCCAGGAAAATAAAGTCTGTCACTGCCTCCATTTCTTTCCCCTCTATTCGCCATGAACTGAGAGGCCCAGGTGCCATGATATATAGGTATCAGATAAGCTCCTATGGGCACTGTCAGGTATGCAGAACTGATAGAAAAATGTTGATTTTCTTTTCTTTTCTTGGGTCGGGTTATGTTGTTTTCTATCGTAGTAAATTAGGTTGAATGCATATAATTTTAGAAGACATGTGTGTGCATGTGTGTGTGTGCATACACATACAGTTTATTTGTTTGTTTGTTTGTTTGTTTGTTTATTTATTGAATTTGTATGTATTTATTTATTTATTTATTTATTTCTTTATTTATTTCTTTATTTCTTTATCTATTTATTTATTTATTCGATTTTTATGCCGCCCTTCTCCTTAGACTCAGGGCGGCTTACAACATATTAGCAATAGCACTTTTAAACAGAGCCAGCCTATTGCCCCCACAATCCGGGTCCTCATTTTACCCACCTCGGAAGGATGGAAGGCTGAGTCAACCTTGAGCCGGTGATGAGATTTGAACCGCTGACCTTCAGATCTGCAGTCAGCTTCAGTGGCCTGCAGTACATTTGTATGTTTTTGTGTGCCTGTGTATAATATGTATGTACACATATGGCATATATACATAGAATTAAATAGTATATTTTGGATGCTCAGTAATAGTAGATAGATAGGGAAATTGTATCTCTTTGAGGAGAGGAGAGGCCAGGCACCCTAACCTTAACTCAGTGATCGGCTCCTACGGGAATGGTCAGGAACGCAGTTCTGGTAGCAAAATTTGGAGCTCCACCCCAGAACACCTAATTTGCACTGAACGATGTTGAAACAAAATGCATAAGCCACGCCCACAGTGTGGTAGTAAAAATTTCGGTAGCCCACCACTGCCCTAACCCAAACCCTTGACGTGAGTGACATCAGGTTGGCCACCTTTAAGCCAGTCTTATGATCTTTAAGCTCCCTCCATCACGTGATCATCAAGCCACTCCCACCTGGTCACATGGCCTGCAAGACACACCCACAAAATAAACCATGCCCACAGTGTGATAGTAAAAATTTTTGCTGCCTTTCACTGTATCAGATATGTAGAAATCCATATTTATCCAATTGCAAATTGCATAGATGCTAAGTGTGGGAATGGATTTGAGATGTTTTTTCAACTTCTCAGTCTCAACTACTGAACTCAGCTACACAACAACTAGTCTGTCTCGTCTGCACTTGCCTGTCCCAACATTATGTAGCTTCCAAGTTTAATTAAGGTCACCATGATACAGACACCTGCTGAAGCATCATCATATAACTATCCCAGTTCCAAGAAGCAAGGATACAGTGCAACAGAAGATTACATCTGTGTGCACCCGATTGATTGATTGATTGATTGATTGATTTCTTTCTTTCTTTCTTTCTTTCTTTCTTTCTTTCTTTCTTTCTTTCTTCCTTCCTTCCTTCCTTCCTTCCTTCAGTCATTCAGTCATTCGATTTTTATGCCGCCCTTCTCCTTAGACTTAGGGCGGCTTACAACATGTTAGCAATAGCACTTTTTAACAGAGCCAGCCTATTGCCCCCACAATCCGGGTCCTCATTTGACCCATCTCGGAAGGATGGAAGGCTGAGTCAACCTTGAGCCGGTGATGAGATTTGAACCGCTGACCTTCAGATCTACAAGTCAGCTTCAGTGGCCTGCAGTACAGCACTCTACCTGCTGCGCCACCCCAGCTCATATATGTATTTGCTCACAAATGCATGCACTGGTTACAGCAACTTTGCATTGTTGGCGTAGAATCTAATTATATCCCTCTGTAGTTGAATGCTTCTAAATATGTTGCTTCTAAACCAGAGCTACCTAGTGTGGACCTGATCTTTTTCTTTCCATTTCTAACATTGATGTCTTTATACCCTCTTTTGGGCTACAGCTAAGCATTTCAGCTTGTCAGGATCATTTGGCGTGCCGATGATTGCTTTCTGTGGTGTTGTTAACTATCTCTTCCAGCTTGATGATATCTCCCAGCCTGACCCTGGAACGATGGCACATGCTTCAATTTGAGAAAGAAAAAATTACCTTGTTAAATCAGAATCCAAGAGAAATGAAATAGAGAGGTGAGTTATAAACTCTTACTACAGCTTTCCCCCCCCCAAAATGGCACCTTGTATATTTCATTTCTCTTGAATCCTATGAGTTGATTCCCTAACCACCGTATTTTTTCAGAGTATAAGATGCACCAAAGTATAAGACGCACCTTACTCTTGAGGGTGGAAAACAAGGAAAAAAGGCCTCTGCCTCCCAGCAACTTCAGGGATAGACTTCCCTGATGTTCTGAATTTGCAATTTGTAACATAAACATAAACTTTTTAAAAATTACTCTGTTTTCCCAGAGATGCAATCATATTAAGTGTACACCCTAAAATAAGCTTGGCTGGGATTTAATCTTCTCTTAATCCATAAACATTTTTTATTCAGTCTTGGCTCAGTTTCCACCTCTACAGCCAATTTTAGTGAGGATTTTCAAAGGACTGTCTGAATTTGACAAAGTTTTCCTTGAAACATCCTTTCAGAGCACTGAATCAAAATAGCATCTGGTACCAAAGCTTTCACACACTTAGTCTGGACAATAAAATACGTCTGTAGAGAATAGAATAGAATAGAATAGAATTTTATTGGCCAAGTGTGATTGCACACACATGGAATTTGTGTTTAGTGCATATGCTCTCAGTGTCCATAAAAGAAAAGACACATTTGTCAAGAATCATGTGGTCCAAAATGCTTGTTATAGGGGTCAAATAAGCAATGAAGAAACAATCAATATTAATAAAAATCTTTGGATACAAGCAACAAGTTGCAGTCATAAGTGGGAGGAAATGGGTGATAGGAATAATGAGAAAAAACTAATAATAATAGCAGGTGCAGACTTAGTAAATAGTTTGACAGTGTTGAGGGAATTATTTGTTTAGCAGAGTAGTGACATTCCAGAAAAAACTGCTCTTGTGTCTAGTTGTCTTGGTGTGCAGTGCTCTGTAGCGACGTTTTGAGGGTGGGAGTTGAAATAGTTTATGTCCAGGATGTGAGGGGTCAATAAATATTTTCACAGCTCTCTTTTTGACTCAGGCAGTATACAGGTCGTCAATGGAAGGCACATTGGCAGCAATTGTTTTTTATGCAGTTCTGATTATCCTCTGAGTATGCAAAACAACCTTCTTTCAAGATTTAAGAGACCCATCCAGGGGCATCTCACTTCAAAATGGCAGGCATGTAAAAAAGGCAAGGGCATTTTTTCCCACTAGTTGGCCCTCCATTTTAAAACCATCAGCTGTTACTGTAGACCAGTGGTTCCCAAACTTGGTAACTTTAAGACTTGTGGACTTCAACTCCCAGAATTCTCCAGCATAGCATAGCATAGCATAGCATAGCATAGCATAGCATAGCATAGCATAGCATAGCATAGCATAGCATAGCACAGCATAGCACAGCATAGCACAGCATAGCTGGCTGGAGAATTCTGGGAGCTGAAGTCCACAATTCAATTCAATTTATTAATTCAATTTATTAGATTTGTATGCCGCCCCTCTCCGCAGACTCGGGGCGGCTCACAACAATAATAACACAATATAAAACAAATCTAATAATTAAAAGTCATTTTAAAAACCCCTTATTAAAAAGAAAACATACACACAAGCATACCATGCATAAACTGTATAGGCCCGGGGGAGATGTCTCAGTTCCCCCATGCCTGGCGGCAGAGGTGGGTTTTAAGAAGTTTACGAAAGACAAGGAGGGTGGGGGCAATTCTAATCTCCGGGGGGAGCTGGTTCCAAAGGGTCGGGGCTGCCACACAGAAGGCTCTTCCCCTGGGTCCCGCCAGACGACATTGTTTAGTCGACGGGACCCGGAGAAGGCCAACTCTGTGGGACCTAACCGGTCGCTGGGATTTGTCTTACATTTGCCAAGTTTGGGAACCACTGCAGTGTAGACCATAGTGTAGCACCAGCAATATAAAAATGTTTGTTTGTTTGTTTCTGTTTATTAAATATACTTATATGCCACCCAACTCCTGAAGGACTCTCTGACCAAGCTCACAGTTTATAAAGTCCAGAACACAACTAGTCGAGAGATAGATAGATAGATAGATAGATAGATAGATAGATAGATAGATAGATAGATAGGTAAGATAGGTAAGATAGGTAAGATAGATGGATGGATGGATGGATGGATGGATGGATGGATGGATGGATGGATGGATAGATAGATAGATAGATAGATAGATAGATAGATAGATAGATAGATAGATAGATAGATAGATAATCAGGAAAGACTTAATGAACTCAATCTGTATAGTCTGGAGGACAGAAGGAAAAGGGGGGACATGATCGAAACATTTAAATATGTTAAAGGGTTAAATAAAGTTCAGGAGGGAAGTGTTTTTAATAGGAAAGTGAACACAATCTGAAGTTAGTTGGGGGAAAGATCAAAGGCAACATGAGAAAATATTATTTTACTGAAAGAGTAGTAGATCCTTGGAACAAACTTCCAGCAGACGTAGTTGGCAAATCCACAGTAACTGAATTTAAACATGCCTGGGATAAACATACTGTATATCCATTGTAAGATAAAATATAGGAAATAGTATAAGGGCAGACTAGTTGGACCATGAGGTCTTTTTCTGCCGTCAGTCTTCTATGTTTCTATGTTTCTATAGATAGGTAGGTAGGTAGGTAGGTAGATAGATAGATAGATAGATAGATAGATAGATAGATAGATAGATACACACACACACACACACACACACATACATACATACATACATAAACAAACAAATAATTTCCATATGTATCCAGATAAAGGGAAAAAAACGCTGTCAATCCAGACACAGCTTTGGCATGGGTTCTAAAGGCTTGAAGAGACCTCTCTACAGCCTCATGCTACCACCCTGTTTTCACATTATCAAGAAGAGATGAAACCACGAGGGGAAAAATATGTGCCAAAACACTAAATAACTTACTTAAATTATTCAGTGTGACAAAAAAGTGAAAATATATTTTATCGGAAATCATACACGCATCAGAAATAACAGACATGTTGATCCACACAAGCAGGGACTCACAAATTGTTGAAAAATTCAGTACGCGTAAGGCAAAGCGTAAATATGATAAACGAAGCACAAACATTCAACCTGTGGCACATATAAAGCAATTAAAATGGAATATGATGCATTCATACCAGATCTTCAAATGAATACCTCTCCAGGCCAAATAAAAATTATAATACAAAAATCCTCAAAACAATCCAACTCCAAAACATTTAACTGCAAACCAGAAATAAAGTTCACTCCGATTTTGTTAGGCAACTGCAAGGCAAATTGGACCTCTCTGTATTGCCAATATGTCGAGTTGTTCAATAAATATTCTTTTTTTTTCCTGAGAGTTTTCTTATTACATAGATGGTTCCTCTTTTTCACCCTACACTGGAGATGGACAGGAGGTAGTGGTCAACTGGTATGGATTCCCCAATCCTTGGTGAAATATCTTTTGCAAATGCAACCTTGGAGTATCAGTTGCTTAATTCTAGGTAACAGATACCACTATTTATTTATTTTATTTATTTGTTTTATCAAGTACATATTGGTGGTATACAGATATATAATAATATTATATACATGACACTAGTAAAAGAGAAACATTAGGACAGGGGACAGAAGGCACTCTGGTGCACTTATGCATGCCCCTTACTGACCTCTTAGGAATCGGGAGAGGTCAACAGTGGATAGTCTACGGGTAAAGTTTTGGGGGTTAGGTCATGATACTACAGAGTCTGGTAGTGAGTTCCATGCATCAACTATTTGGTTATTAAAGTTGTATTTCCTGCAGTCGAGTTTAGAGAGGTTTAAGTTTGTATCTGTTCTGTGCTCGTGTGTTGTTGTGGTTGAAGCTGAAGTAGTCATTGACAGGAAGGACATTGTAGCAGATTATTTTATTGGCTATGCTTAGGTCGTGTTTAAGGTGAAGTAGTTCTAAGCTTTCTAAACCTAGAATAGTAAGTCTAGTTGTGTAAGGTATTCTGAGGAGTGGAGAGCTCTTCTAGTAAAATATCTCTGGACATTTTCTAGTGTGTTTGTGTCCAAAATGTGGGGTGAGTTCCAGACTGATGAGCTGTATTTCAGGATTGGTCTGGCGAAAGTTTTGTATGCTCTGGTTAGTAGTGTGTGATTACCAGAGCAGAAGCTACATAGGATATAAACTACTGCCTATCTTCCTAATCCAAGGTATTTTGCTGATCCATTAATTCAACAGAAAGTAACCAACAATGGGTTGAAACGGAAATAAGATAAGCCTGAACTCAAAGATGGATTCCTATCTCTGTGAACATCCCTGTTGGAATTGGCTTAATGTGCCAACTTTCAACCATTTAGATCTGTAGCTGTCATAGGGACTTACATGATATGATTTGAAATCTACTTAGCTCGCAGTGTCTGGAGAAGACCAGGCAGAATTGGGGTGGGCAGAAATCAGTTTAAATTTACTTCCTAGTAATGGTCCAAGTCCAGTTCCTCTTCAATTCTGATCAGCCTTATCTAGAGCCAATTTAACATTGCACTTGATTAGATTCTTGTATATAAGCTTGAGAAAAAATATTCTGTGCTGCAACCTAATTATAGTTCTGATTTCTTTGTGCCTGACAAACTGCCTTCAGCCCCAACCACAATGCTGTCTGTTTTTCCAAACCTGTGTGGTGTTAAACTTGATGTGTGTTAATTACTAAGAACCCTTTGCTTTGCTACTACATATAGAAACATAGAAACATAGAAGACTGACGGCAGAAAAAGACCACATGGTCCATCTAGTCTGCCCTTATACTATTTCCTGTATTTTATCTTACAATGGATATATGTTTATCCCAGGCATGTTTAAAGTCAGTTACTGTGGATTTATCAACCACGTCTGCTGGAAGTTTGTTCCAAGGATCTACTACTCTTTCAGTAAAATAATATTTTCTCATGTTGCTTTTGATCTTTCCCCCAACTAACTTCAGATTGTGTCCCCTTGTTCTTGTATTCACTTTCCTATTAAAAACACTTACCTCCTGAACCTTATTTAACCCTTTAACATATTTAAATGTTTCGATCATGTCCCCCCTTTTCCTTCTGTCCTCCAGACTATACAGATTGAGTTCATTAAGTCTTTCCTGATACGTTTTATGCTTAAGAACTTCCACCATTCTTGTAGCCCGTCTTTGGACCCGTTGATGTCACTCTCATAGTATCTCATTTAATCTTGCTATAGTAGGGATTTCCCCTTCAATTATGCATCACATCGGTGCATATGAATCAAACATAAAGTCCTTTGCATACACATCTAATTATCTATTCTTCAAGGTATCTGTATAGCTGTAGTGTAATGTATAATTAAATCTGTGTATTTTAAGGTATTTTCCCCCTCAGGATTGATGTTAAATATATTTGGTTATGTTTTACACAAATCCTTCTACTTTTATATTTTGTCTAAAAATAAGTACATGCCAATGTTTGGCAACTCACATCCAGGAAAATGACATATTGCACAATTCCACATATGCTTTTCTTTGCAGGAAAGAAAAAATATTCAAATTTATGTTTTTTCCCCCCCTTTTACTACAGTCAACTTCTGAGAGAATATTTTGTTCTTTCATGGCTTAATACTGTATTGATTAAATTGTCTTCTAAAACAGTGTTTCCCAACCTTGGCAACTTGAAGATATTTGGACTTCAATTCCCAGAATTCCCCAGCCAGCGAATGCTGGCTGGGGAATTCTGGGAGTTGAAGTCCAGATATCTTCAAATTGCCAAGGTTGGGAAACACTGTTCTAAAACAACCTTCTCTTGTCTTAAAAACCCTGCTGTTCTGTTCGAAAAAACTCCCTAATCTTATGTTCCCTGGTCTATTTGACCCGGACTGCAAATTGATCATTTTAGGTACTTATATTTGGTCTTTTTGAAAGCTTTTTTCACCTGGAAACAAGTTTGAACATTTCTGCACACAATGGAATGAAAATTGAACTGAAGAAATTAATCCTTATTGGTTTATTTTTCACATAAATGTGCCTCCCCCCCGTTTTTGTGAAAGTTTCTTCAATTTATGGATAGTTTTGCTTGCAAAATCCATTCTATTTTACTAAAGTTGGTGTGGGATTGGTAGCTTGAACAGTTCTACACACAATGATATGAAAATTGAAATGAGAAAAGTAAATCTTAGTGGTTTATTTTGCTGATATAATGCATGCACCCCCCATTTCTGTGAAATAGTCTTCACTTTATGGATAGTTTTGCTAGCAGAATGCATTCTATTTTGCTAAAGTTGGTGTGGGATTTGTAGCTTGAACATTTATGAACATAATGATATGAAAATTGAACTGGAAAAATTGATGCATATTGGTTTATTTTGCACATAAAGTTATTTCAATTTATATAAAAATTATGCTGTTAATTTCAAACTTACATACTTTTTTTTAGTAAAATGAATTTCTTTCATAAAATTAGTTATCTGGCTACAATGTGGTTGATTTTCAAAAGGATATTCCAAATATTTCTAGACAAATATGTATAACAAGTGACAATAATGGCACACAGCAAGGCCAGGGGGGGTGGCCCTTTTGTGGGAAAAATAAACCAATAAGAACCATTTTTTTTCAGTTCATTTATATTTTTCTTATGTTCAGGATTGTTCAATTTAGTATATCAAATCTTTTGGGGGGAAATTCCTTAGGGATTTGTAGCCTTAAAAAATATAAATTGACACGAAATTCAGAAAGGATGGGGGGAGGGGCTTTTTGATCAAAATAGAAATATAAGTCTCAATTTTTCCAGTTCAATTTTCATATCATTATGTTCATAAATGTTCAAACTAGTTTTCCAGTTGAAAAGGTTTTCAAAAAGACCAAATTCAAGTACCTAAAAAAAATCATTTTGGTCCGGGTCTATATGACCCGAACAGACTAAGCGTGACTTTTTTTTTGCCCAGAAAAAAAATTTTTCCCCACCCCCACAAATATTTTTTTGATGATCAGCATTGTTAAATTGAGTAAATGAATGCCTAAGACTTTAAAGAATATTTTGGATTTGGAGCATAAAAAAATAAAAAGTGAAAATGGTTGCAAGCATCTGAGGGGGGGGAGGCCTTATTTCTGATGTTAAAAAACCAGTAAGAATCATTTTTTTCAGTTCCTTTAAATTTTTCTTATATTCAGAAATGTTCAAGCTACCAATCCCACACCAACTTCAGTAAAATAGAATGCATTTTGCAAGCAAAACTATCCATGAATTGAAAAAACGTTCACAAAAACGGGGGGGAGGCACATTTATGTGCAAAATAAACCAATAAGGATTAATTTTTTCATTTCAATTTTCATATCATTGTGTGCAGAAATGTTCAGACTACTTTCCAAGTGAAAAAAGTTTTCAAATTGACCAAACATAAGTACTTCAAATGAAGAGTTTTCGGTCCGGGTCATATGTGACCCGAATAGAAGATTTGTGACTTTTTTTGCCCAGCAAAAACTATGCCCCCCACCCCCCAAAAAAAATTCTCATAGAGAGAACCCCTGAAATGATGAAAAGTCATGAAATTTCAAGTTTCAGATATGCAGGGAAAATGTTTTACAGGGGACTCAAACTTGGTTTCGGGTCACATAGGACCCGAACAGAACAGCAGGGTTTAAGGTCCTGAGATGTTACTTCATTAAAATCCCTGGAATTGAGTAATTGACCTGAAGACTCAAAGTGAGTGGAATCATTTTCTATATTATTTCAACAGGAACATGGGAAATGCTTTCTATCCAATCAGATGCTTTGTACAGAGTCTGTATCTCAGTATCATCCACAATGATTGTTGGCAAAATGGAATTTTTCTTTTCCCTATGGAATTGCCAAGGATTTTAAACCTTCAGTTTAAAACTGTAAACATGGGATTGAAGTTGCTCCATAGTTGACTTAAATGCCTCCAAATCAATCCAGCAATTCAAGACTTTTGCTCATTATTATTATTATTATTATTATTATTATTATTATTATTATTATTATTATTATTATTATTATTATTATTATGTCAGTACAACACAGCAAACGAGATCACTATGCTGGATTTCGTATTTCATCACCAGTCGGGCGCTTCCCAAGCACCTAGGACTGCGTGATGTAGCGGCAAATTATGTTTGCCGATCCCAGTAAAGCGGCCTTTTGCAATTGACAGATGGGGATTTTGTCAATTCCGATGGTTTTCAAATGTCCGCTGAGATCCTTTGGCACTGCGCCCAGCGTGCCAAGTACCACTGGGACCACTTTCACTGGCTTATGCCAGAGTCGTTGCAGCTCGATTTTTAGATCTTCATATTTCACTAATTTCTCTAGCTGCTTCTCCTCAATTCTGCTGTCCCCTGGGATTGCAATGTCGATGATCCATATTTTCTTTTTCTCCACGATCACAATGTCTGGTGTGTTATGCTTCAGAATTCGGTCAGTCTGAAGTCGGAAGTCCCACAGTAGTTTTGCTTGCTCATTTTCGACCACTTTTTCGGGCTTATGACCCCACCAGTTCTTTGCCACTGGTAAATGGTAGTTCCGGCACAAGTTCCAGTAGATCATCTGTGCCACAGCATCATGTCTATGCTTGTAGTCAGTCTGTGTGATCTTTTTGCAGCAGCTGAGTATGTGATCGATTGTTTCATCTGTTTCTTTACAGAGTCTGCACTTTGGATCGTCTGTTGATTTTTCAATTCTGGCTTTGACAGCATTTGTTCTAATGGCCTGTTCTTGTGCCGCCAGTATTAGTCCTTCTGTCTCCTTTTTGAGTGTTCTACTTGTAAGCCATGACCAGGTCTTTTCTTTATCCACTTTGCCTTCAATCTTCTCCATGCAGTGTTTTGTTCCGCCAACTGTCCATACGACATTGAGTTACATTTTTTCTGTACTGGTCTTTAGTTTGCTTCACCTTGAGAAGCTTCCTATTGTTGACCTCCATCAACGCTGACTCTTTGCTCCTCTTCACATAGTCAGCTAATGCATGCTTCTCTTCTTCTACTGTCTGCTTCACTTGCAAAAGTCCTCTGCCACCTATTTTCCTTGGTAAATACAGCCTGTCAACGTCACTGCGGGGGGTGTAGTGCATGATGGATCATCATTAATTTTCTGGTTTTCCTGTCCAGGTTGTCCAGCTCCGCTTGAGTCCAGTTCACTATGCCAGCTGTGTATATAATAATAATAATAATAATAATAATAATAATAATAATAATAATAATAATAATTATTATTATTATTATTATTATTATTATTATTATTATTATTAATTAGATTTGTATGCCGCCCCTCTCCGTAGACTCATGTCCTCCCATATATATATTTTTGTCAATTTGAATCAACTTGGACTCATTTTTGTGAATCAACTTTCTGAACATAACCATAGAATGTAAATCCATCCCATTATGGTTAGCTTAATAATTGAATTAACAGCAATACAATATGCTTAACAATGGCTTTGCAAATCAGGACCCGTTTATCTGCCTCCGCTTTCTCGGATGGCACCACCCAAATTTAATTGTAGAATTACATCTTCTTCAACCTTGGCATCTGTCAACCCTGTTGCCTAAAATAACAAGCTGAAATTCCTTCTATGCACCATCAATTATGTTACTGCATACTAAACACACATTAAAATTCTTCCTTTTAGAGTAATCCTGAATTTAAATAGGATAGTCTCATCCCCCAACCCAACTCAACAAGTCATTGCCCAGAATAAATAATAGAACTCCACCCAACCTCCCTTGCATTTAAACAGAGAAGATGACATCAGATAAATAATGTGCGTTAAAACGAAGTTTCTTCATTTGCGCTTGAAAGGAATTGTGATGTTGTGATGCAAGCTTATATATATTCAACAATGTTTGCAAATGAAATGTTGTCCGGGGAGGACCATAGATTAAAATAGCACTCAGAAGTCCCCAAATATGTTTTCCAAGTTATAATAACCAGAGGTGTTAAAGTAAATTCATGAATTTGTTACATCAAGGTATTATATAGGAAAACAAGAACAAAATATTTCCTCTGCATCCCACCCGCAGTATCATAAATTTTGCAGTCCAGTATAGCCATATTATATCTGAGCTGGATGCACCTGGACAGCTATTAATGGAAGCAAAAACATAATGAAATTTCTAAGTCTTTACTTCTACCTACTAGTGATCTACTGTTGGGGTTAGCTCTGGCCCAGCTCCTGCCCCAAGGACTGTGGATGTGGGGGAGACATCCACATGCTGCAGGCCTGTTTTGCCCCCGGTGGAATCTGCTGATGAAGGCTCCTCTGACCAAGAAGACATGAGTGACAGGGAGGAGGAGAGTGTGGCAGACAGCTCAGAAGGCGATCAATTATCTAGCTCCTCCTTGGATTCAGAACAAGAGTTAATTATACAGCCACCCATGCGGAGAGCGATGCATAGGCAACAACAACTGAGAGATTATTATCAAAGAAAATGAGGCCACCTGTGGTTGGGTGGGGCTGTGGTAATTAGTGAGGCTGCTATAAATAGCAGCCTGTGGGTTTGGCCATTGTGGATGATTATCTGATCGTTTGTTGTGTTTCGTGACTGCTTTACTGACTTTGACTTTTTGTGTGCTGATTTTTCCCCACTTTGAAACTAAACCAGAGCAAAGTGTGTTTCACTTTGTGAAAGAAGGACTGTGAA
Organism: Erythrolamprus reginae; assembly: GCF_031021105.1. Classification (NCBI taxonomy): domain Eukaryota; kingdom Metazoa; phylum Chordata; class Lepidosauria; order Squamata; family Dipsadidae; genus Erythrolamprus; species Erythrolamprus reginae. Next base: position 15,821,413 of record NC_091958.1, on the reverse strand, counting down.
TTGACTCACAGCTGCAAGCTAAGTATCACAGGACTGATAAGGGACTTGTATAAATTACCAGTTTGTTTGGAGATGAGTGCTCTTTGCTATACCAAAAGAGGGCTTGGTTTAAGTGAATTTTCATTATAAAGAACATTGTTTTGAATTTTCAAATGTGTGTGTGTCTGAAATTTGTACCTGTGAATTTTTGGGAGGATTCTACCAGAGAGCCCGACAGACCATCTGCTAGCATGTTTCACTTCATGCTCTGCATTGCCAGGTGATGTCATTTCGGCCCCTTAACCACAGAAATATCTCCAGACAACGTTCGTTCTTTTGGCTAAGAATAGCAATAGCACTTAGACTTATATATCGCTTACAGTGCTTTACAGTGCCCTCTCTAAGCGGTTTGCAGTGTCAACCGATTGCCCCCAACAATATGGGTCCTCTTTTTACCCATCTCATCAGAAGGATGAAAGGCTGAGTCAACCTTGAGCCTGGTGAGATTTGAACTTGTGAACTACAGAAAACAGTCAGCAGAAGCAGCTGGCAGTACATAGAAACATAGAAGATTGACGGCAGAAAAAGACCTCATGGTTCATTAAGTCTGCCCTTATACTATTTCCTGTATTTTATCTTAGGATGGAGATTTGTTTATCCCAGGCTTGTTTAAATTCAGTTACTGTGGATTTACCAACCATGTCTGCTGGAAGTTAGTTCCAAGCATCTACTACTCTTTCAGTAAAATAATATTTTCTCATGTTGCTTCTGATCTTTTCCCCAACTAACCTCAGATTGTGCACCCTTGTTCTAGGGTTCACTTTCCTATTAAAAACACTTCCCTCCTGAACATAATTATTTAACTCTTTAACATATTGAAATGTTTCGATCATGTCCCCCCTTTCCCTTCTGTCCTCCAGACTATACAGATGGAATTTACGAAGTCTTTCCTGGTAAGTTTTATGCCACCATTTTTGTAGCCTATCTTTGGACCCGTTCAATTTTATCAATGTCAATACTGGACACAGTATTCCAAATGTGGTCTCACCAGCGCTCTATACAGCGGGATCACAATCTCCCTCTTCCTGCTTGTTATACCTCTAGCTATGCAGCCAAGCATTCTACTTGCTGCGCTAGATAAGTATCATTGGAGTCAGAAATGACTGAGGAAATCTTTACCTTTACCTTTACCTTACCTTTACTAGTGATCCACATATTTTGCAACTATTTACATATTTAAAGCAGTGGGGGCATGCATCATTGACCAAAAACATACTGATTAATTACCACTAACTAGGAAGTGCCCTGCTGTGCAAACTCATGACCTTTGTCCATATCCACACTCAGCTCCTTTGTTTGCCCCTAAATTTTTATTTCTCTTTTGGGGAGGAAAAAGCAAAAAGAGAACCTAATCATGCCAAAATGAAAGACTCCTCCAGAATTAATAAGCTCAGTTTTTAAAAATGTGACATTGAACTTCAGAGAGGCAGCGGTACTTAAGTTGTGTTTCCATCTTAGGGAGATGGAAAGGGTTGACATGTGTCTCTGCCCTTGACATCTATGAAGGCTGTTTCGTGATGAATTATAAACAAGAATCTTGCAATCAGCGGTAGGGAGCTGGTTTCCACATTATTGCAATCAATCAGTTAATCAGTTTATTATAATGAAAGAATCACAGGGTTATCTGAATCAAAGCATCCTGGAATTGCCCCGTCCCCAAGAACAGGTAGTATCTGAACTTTAATTCAATGCTAGTCAATATGTTAAAGGGCTAAATAAGGTTCAGGAGCGAAGTGTTTTTAATAGGAAAGTGAACCCAAGAACAAGGGGTACAATCTGAGGTTAGTTGGGGAAGAGATCAGAAGCAACGCGAGAAAATATGATTTTACTGAAAGAGTAGCAGATGCTTGGAACAAACTTCCAGCAGACATGGTTGGTAAATTTACAGTAACTGAATTTAAACATGCTCGGGATAAACAAATCTGAGGTTAGTTGGGGGAAAGATCAGAAGCAGCGTGAGAAAATATGATTTTATTGAAAGAGTAGTAGATGCTTGGAACAAACTTCCAGCAGATGTGGCTGGTAAATCCACAGTAACTGAATTTAAACATGCCTGGGATAAACATCCATCCACCCTAAGATAAAATACAGGAAATAGTATAAGGGTGCATTCCTTTTTGGGCAACCCTCATATTTTACATTGTCTGGTATTACTGTTATTATTGTAAGCCGTCCACAGACGAAATGGAGTTGGGCAGCAGATCAATCAGTCAATCAATCAATCAAACAAACAAACACACACACACACAAACAGTGTTCTCTCTAAAATTGATTTTTAAGTGAGCGATTGCTCACCTGCTCAGCTTAGAGGGAACTATGCACACAAACAATACATACATACATACATACATACATACATACATACATACATACATACATACATACACACATACTGTTGTGGTTCAGCCTGAGGCTGCCCAGGGACCGGCTGTGTCTCTGCTGGCTCCATGCCCGGAGGAGGATGACAGCGAAGAGGAGGGGGCTGAACAGTCGGACGGGGGAGAGGAAAGTCAGGAATGGTATGAAGGAGAACAGCATGAGAGCCCCGGAGGGGGGGGGCTCTCCCCAGCCAGTAGCTTGGAGTCATTAGGTGATGAAGCACAAGCCGTCATTGGCATGCGACAGAGACGTTCAGATCAGAGAAAGGAGCAATTAAAGAAGTATTATCAGCACTGAATTAGGAACAGCTGGGCTTGGGTGTGGTCCTCCTTAGCAGGGTTTGAAAGGCAGGCAAGCCCTTGAAGCCATGTGGCGTGTTATCAGTTGGAGTTACGGTGTCCTGTTTTGTTCTCGATGTCTCTGTTCCTGGCTTGTGGCCCAGCAGTTTGGAAGACCTGTGGGAGGTGTAGGTCTGCTATCTACAGCCTCGTCTTGGCAGCAAGAATCCTGTATTGCTGCATGGACTTTTGGCCTTCGTGGATATATATTTGAAGATACAGCGTTTTCCTGTTTGTAAGGACATTTTCTGTTACCTGTGTTTTTCTTGAATTTTATAAACTGCTTTTGCCTTTTATCGGTGTGTCTGGCTTCTCTTTTTGGGTTGGTATTGGCTTCCGGAGTGACCCAGACAGAACACATACTTACATAAACACATGAGTTCAGATGGGCTTAAATTACATTTGTTCCCAATTCTTTTATCCTTTACTACAATGTTGTGATCTTGGGTTGACCCACCCTAGTATCCATTAACTGCCTTTTCACTGGGAGGCAGCTAATACCAAACCTTTTAGTTAAGGAATGGATGGGAGGCCATTTAGGAACAGCCGTGGATGGCTTCCACGCCTATTAGTATCTCTTCAGATTTTTGGAAAGCAACGTCGGGCAGTTCCATTGATTTAAAATAAAGCTGTAATTACAGAAAGCTCCCTCTTGCCTGCAGCGCAGTTGATAGCGGGCCTGTGAGGTTTTGGGCTACTGAATAACTCGGATCCAAGAATGGCTGTTCTTTAAATTCTTAGTGTTCCTGCTATTCAGAGCAGCCACGCTGTCTTCCATTACAAGCGGAGAGGTTCTGTTTATTTCCCACAGATGCCTTTTGCTCTGTCATCAACATGGTGTTATTTTCAGAGAAATAATACTCGCTGGGAAAGCATTGCTTGGCAGACAATTTACCATAATCACATATCTCTGTGTGACTTTCCTGTCTCTGTTTCTAGAATCGGAGAGAGAAGGGAAAAATATACCCAAGCACTGAGAAGCATTGTTGCCTGAAGTTTTGCCTACCAGAGTGGTTTTAACAGGGGTTTTCAATGAGCTAAGGCTGAATAAAGCACGGAAGAATCTCTGGGGATAGACTCCAAATTTCACCGTTGTGTAAGTAAAAAAACAATCACGGTTTGTTAAATGTCATTATGAGTAAAATGTAAGTGTCATGTCAAAATGTTTTATCGTTGGGACCTACCATCCCATAGGTTGTCAAAAATGTATCCAAATGTGCAGCCAAGATGTTGGAAGGGCAGAAATGACAATGGGATATTCTACCATCAGGGGCGGACATGTCCCAAAGCCAAAATTTATTGGAACATGATAGTAAAATGGTTAAAAGAAATTGCCCCAGAAGTGGAGTAAAGACGCTGAGACATTTTATGGATTAAATAAAGGGTCATTTTATTAAATTAACATAAATTTAAATAACGTAACTTTAAATACGTAAATTTAAATATTTAAATTCAACTATAACTAAGGACCTGCAGAGGCCAAAACTAACGGGGCGGAAATTCCTGCCAGAACCTTCCTTGGCAACATTGGGCATAACTCCTTGCTGAACCAGGTGAAGGTAGCCACCTTCACCTGGATCTGAGCCACGCCCTTTTTGTCATGTGGGAGGAGCTCACCCTCCAATCCCCAAGGGAAATTGGATCCGGAGAGTCCCATGGGCATCCTCTCTCCAATGCCTGACGTTGTTCTAACCTCTAGTTCCTGGAGAGAGGCGGTCCATCACCCTTTAAAGGATGCCCAAAGGAGCATGCGCAGTTGCTTCTACTGCCCATTTCCGCCCCTAACCTGCCAACCCCAGTGACCAAAGGGAGGCCTATTCTAAAATCTATGTGCGCCGCACCGCCTAACCATTCCATCCGTACCGTCAGTGTGGAATAGGCAAAAAAATGGCCGCCTCTAAAGGGGAGGCCGCATCACTTGAATACCAATGGCATTAACAACATAACCCTCAGTCAATTGCGAAACGTAACTTTATTTTGAACAGCTTATCATCTTTGATGATAGTTTTAACATCATCAAAGCAATATCTGTTTATTATAGGTCCTTAGGAAGGACTTGGTAGGACTTCATGAACAGATCTAGTTTAAACCTCTGGATGATTGCGCAATACCACCTACAACAATATCAACAATAAAGGTATTTGGATATTTTCTTTGTATGTATTTTAAACTCTGAAATAAAAATTGTGCCATCAGTTTTCAGTATTCAGGATAGGATGGGATGTTGAAAACTGCAAAAAAGGGATTTGAGATGGAAGCCAATTCCATTACAGTTGAGGATGTCTAACCATGGTTTCTTATTATTATGAACTGGGAACTCCAGAACAATCTTGCTGCAACGGAATAAAACCTGCTTTAGGACAGAATCCAGCTCCCCAATATTATCCAGATACTAACCAATACTATCCAGAATACCATGGTGTGGCCTGAAGAAAATAGCACTCCTTAATTCTACAATCTAGTCTCTTATCTCACAGATAAATGCATTCAAGAAAAATACACTGCTCAAAAAATAAAGGAAACACTTAAAAAAACAGAATATAAGTTCATGTAAATCAAACTTCTGTGAAATCAAACTGTCCACTTAGGAAGCAACACCGATTGACAATCAATTTCACATGCTGTTGTGCAAATGGAATAGTTGTGCAAATGAAATATTAAATGAGAATAGGATGTGTTATTTCAGTGTTCCCTTTATTTTTTTGAGCAGTATACTTTTGCTATGCAAGAGAATTTCCCTATTAGTCATGTGACTGAAAGGATATATTTTTTTGTGTGTTCCTCCAGCCATGGCGTCATTTGAAATCGCACTGTTTATAAAATAAGTCAAGCCATCTATCTTCTTGCATTTTTATAAATGTCTGGTTACAAGCAGGCAGTGACTCAACCTTTTCTGAATGAAAAGATGCATTTTTGGCAGCATTTTCGAACAAAGCACAGCCAAGCCTGGGCTGTAGGTAAGCGATGATTGAAAATAAAAGCTTATACAGTGGTACCTCTACTTACGAACTTAATTCGTTCCGTGACCAGGTTCCTATTAAGTAGAAAACTTTGTAAGAAGAAGCAATTTTTCCCATAGGAATCAATGTTAAAGCAAATAATGTGTGCGATTGGGGAAAACACAGGGAGGGTAGAGGCCCTGTTTCCTCCCAGGAGATTCCTAGAGAGGCCCCACGGAGGCTTCTCCCCACCTTTTCCTCCTAGGAGATTCCTAGAGAGGCCCCATGGAGGCTTCTTCCTGCCTTTTCCAGTTACACTTTCGGAGGCTCAGGTTTATAAGTAGAAAATGGTTCTTGAGAAGAGGCAAAAAAATGTTGAACACCTGGTTCTTATCTAGAAAAGTTCGCAAGTAGAGGTGTTCTTAGGTAGGGGTACCACTGTATAAAGAAGCTAAAAATGAAGCAGAATACACACAACTTCTAAAGCAAGCAGATCTACTAATTAATTGTTCTCGTTTTCCAAAAAATGAGACCTTAGTTCCAGATTAGATCTCTACACAGCACTGCACACCAAGACAACTAGACACAAGAACAGTTTTTTTCCAAACGCCATCACTCTACTAAACAAACACTGTCAGACTTTCTACTAAATCTGCACTTCTATTCTACTAGTTTTTCTCATCATTCCTATCACCCATTTCCTCCCATTTTGACTGTATGACTGTAACCTGTTGCTTATATCCTAAGATTTTTATTAATATTGTTTCTTCATTGCTTATTTCACCCCTATGACAATCATTAAGTGTCGTATCACATAATTCTTGACAAATGTATATTTTATTTTATGTACGCTGAGAGCATATGCACCAAGACAAATTCCTTGTGTGTCCAATCACACTTGGCCAATAAAATTCTATTCTATTCTATTCTATTCTATTCTATTCTTTCATGATGTTCAGTGGTATAATCAGTGGTGGGTTCTAAATTTCTTTCCTACTGGTTTGTGCGCATACTTGCGCTTGATGCTGCTGCGCATACACGATGCTTCTAAGAACCAATCTGGTAGCAACTCACCACTGAGTGTAATGTCTTCTATTCAAAATAACTGTGATGGATTGATTGACATCTGAGGATCATGGAACAATTACGAAGCCACTAAATGAAAGGATTTGTTGAATAGTAACCTATTCAAAGAACTTATTCTAAGATGTATGGTAGCTTTTAGGGATAGCAGGAACCTGGGGAATCTTCCATCGCTTGGTTTTTCATAAAATAATAGCTTCATAACTATGGATTGTTTTTGTTTGAAACTAGAGAATATTATTACAAGCAGCTTTGTTACAATTATCCCAGTGTCTCACTTTGCTATTAAATATTTTAAAGGGCTCCTTTTTTTAAAAAAAGTATATTTTATTCATCATCCCTATTATGAACATAGATATCAAACTCAGCCGGTTGGATTGAGTTAACTACTGTGAAGGTACCTACTGATAGTTGGCATGTCACCATTTCTAGCGTTAAAAGGTTTAAATATTAATTTCTTTCCAATATAGACAAAAGGGGAGAGGAGAAAAATTCAAAGGACACCATACTATGGGCTGGAAACATCTGGAGAACTCCTGGATAGCAGCAGAGAAATAGAAGAAACTATAACTCTGCTTCCATTTAGTGGTTGCTCAGAGTTTTGTACCCAAGACTAAATGATGAAACAGCAGCTTCCTGTTGAAATGTTAAAGTGAGGCAGACACTGTTTTAGCCGAAGAAACCATTTTACAGGATAGCTGTTTCTACCGGGGTGGGTGGGAGGAAGCAGCAGCAATGAGTAAAAAGTAGGGTGGGGGAGTAAGGGGGAATATATTGAATATATTGCTGTACAGCGTTCCCTCGATTTTCGCAGGTTCGAACTTCGCGAAAAGTCTATACCACGGTTTTTCAAAAATACTAATTAAAAAATACTTTACGGTTTTCCCCCCTTATACCACGGTTTTTCCCGCCCGATGATGTCATATGTCATCACCAAACCTTCGTCCACCTTTAATAAATATGTTTTTTAATAAACTTTAATAAAGAAACATGGTGAGTAATAATCGAAATGGTTGCTAAGGGAATGGGAAATTGCAATTTAGGGGTTTAAAGTGTTAATGGAAGGCTTGTGATACTTTTCATAGCCAAAAATAGTGTATTTACTTCCACATCTCTACTTCGCAGAAATTCAACTTTCGCAGGCGGTCTCGGAACGCATCCCCCGCGAAAATTGAAGGAACACTGTATAATGAAATTAGTACAATTGTGCCCTTGGGAATTTTATTAGAAGGCCAAAGGAGACCAAAATTGATGGCTTCTCACTAATTATGGTGATTTTTCATAAAAGTCCCTTCATGAGATCTATTGGAATCTATTTTTCAAAGATGTGCAAAGATCTGTTTTCCAACACTAGGCACAAAGGCCACATGATTCTTGTTTAAATATTCGTTTCCAGATGTGCCAGAAACAGTACGATGCCGAGAGCTTCCAAATATAGGCCATGCTCGCCATGTGGAAAAGTTCCCCTACATCCTGATAAATCTGACATGTTCCTGTCATGGGTGAAGAAAGGCTGCCTAGGCCGGACGAGGCAGCAGATGTTCTTAGTATGACTAGAAAAGAAGCTGGGGCTCGCAGTGATGGGCTCCTACAGGTACAGTCAGGTACGCAGAACCGGTAGAAAAATTTATATTTTTTTTTCTTTTTTTCTCTTCTGGGCTCTGGGTATGTTTTTCCTATCGCAGTAAATGAGGTTGAACGTGTATAATTTTAGCAGAGCTGTGTGAGTGTACATACACATACAGTTTATATAGCGTTGTGGTTAGCTCTGGCCCAGCTCCTGCCCCAAGGAATGTGGAGGTGGAGGTGAGGGAAACATCCACATGCCGCAGGCCTGTGTTACTCCCGATAGAATCTGCTGACTGTTGTGATTCAGCCTGAGGCTGCTCAGGGACCAGCTGTGTCTCTGCTGGCTCCATGCCCGGAGGAGGATGACAGCGCAGAGGAGGGGGCTGAACAGTCAGACAGGGGAGAGGAGAGTCAGGAATGGGATGAAGGAGAACAGCATGAGAGCCCCGGGGGGGGGGGGGGGGCTCTCCCCAGCCAGTAGCTTGGAGTCATTAGGTGATGACGCACAAGCTGTCATTGACATGACACAGAGACGTTCAGAGCAACGAAAGGAGCAGTTAAAGAAATATTTTCACCATTGAATTAGAAACAGCTGGGTTTGGGTGTGGTCCTCATCAGCAGGGTTTAAAAGGCAGGCAAGGCCGTGAAGCCATGTGGAGTGTTATCAATTGGAGTTGCGGTGACCTGCTTTGATTCTCAGTGTCTCTGATCTTGGCTTGCGGCCTCGCAGTCTGGAAGACTCGTGGGAGGAGTCTGTTTGCTTCTACAGCTTTGTCTTGGAAGCAAGAATCTGGTATTGCTTCATGGACTATTCCCTTCGTGTATATATTTGAAGTTCCAGCGTTTTTCCTGTTTGTAAGGACATTTTCTGTTACCTGTGTTTTCCTTGAATTCTATAAACTGCCTTTGCCTTTTACCAGTGTGTCTGGCTTCTCTTTTTGGGTTGGTATTGGCTTCTGGAGTGACACTGACGAAGTCTCCTCTGGCCAAGGAAATGTGGGTGACAGGGAAGAGGGGAGTTTGGCAGGCAGCCCAGGAGGAGATCACTCTTCCTTATCATCCCTGGATACTGAACAAGAACTTATGACAGACCCACGCATGCAGAGAATGATGCATAGGAGAGAACAACTGAAGGATTATTACAGGAGATAAGTGAGGCCACCTGTGGTTGGGTGGGGCTGCTGTAATTAGTGCTACAGATAAAAAGAGCAGCATGCTGGTTTAGCCTTGTGGAGGTTTATCTGATTCATAGTTCGTCAAGATCGAGGTTTTGCAGTTTCCCTATTGAAAACTGTGTGTGGACTTTCTGGACTTTGGAAATTGGACTCAATTTCCCAGTTACTGGGTGAGAAATTGGATTGCATTTAACCTGTGCCTTGTGTGTACCAGAAAATCCCTTTGACATTTAAAAAGGGAGGTTTTTTCTTCTTTTCTGTTGATAAAGCCTTTTGGTTTTCCTTCTATCGTGTGGTGTGTGTCTTTCTGGACTAATTACCCTGTAATTACGGGCAGTTGGGACATGCCGGAAGAACATATAGTAGATAATATATATTTTTGTGTGCCTGTGTGTAATGTGTATGTACATATATGACATATATATAAATACATAGAATGAAATAGTATATTTTGGATGTTCACTAATAGTAAATAGATAGGGAAATTGTACCTCTTTGAGTTGAGGAGAGGCCAGGCATCCTAACCCAAATCCTTGATATGCGTGACGTCAAGTTGGCCACCTTTAAGCCAGTCACATGACCTTTAAGCCACCCCCTGGTCACATGATCATCAAGCCACTCCCACCTGGTCACATGGTGATCAAGCCATACCCACAAAATAAGCCATGTCCACAAAAGTGGTAGTAAAAAAAATTGCAGCCATTTGCCTTGGGCTACATGGTGGCACAACTAAACTTCAAAGCAACGGAAGACCTTATCTTATTGCCACTGTTGAAAAATAAAATAAAATAAAACGAAGGAGGTGATCTTGATTCCAGTCAGCTTTTTTGCATGATTTTGCTTTAATTTGGGTTGGATCCTCATCAAAGCATTTGTTGAGGCCTACAGTTCTCTCCATCTATGCAGCCTCTCCATTCTTGCTTTTGGTCACTGATCTCTTGTTTATGTTGGCTGACTTGATTCAACATTTCGGGTTCAAAAGTGGGTGGTGGGGGAGGAAAACTTTTCTTCGTTCCTAAGAAATGCTAAGCTGACTCAGTGTTAACAAGAGGCTTATGTATTCGTGAGTTGCACAAACCCAGACGCTTTGTAAGCTGATGGTTTAGCATATTTTGTGAACCTAAAAAAAGAATAAAAATAAAAAAATGAATTAATCCAGTAATCAGGTTAAGCATGCTGTTACACACTTTTTTTATTTGCCCGGGGCAGAATGCCTCTTGGTTTATTTGATTTCTTGTTGGGTTGCTCTTTAACTGTTAGTTCTTGAAGGGAGAGAGAGAGAGAAGAGTGAGAGGTGAAAGTGGGGAGGGAGAGAGAGACAGAGAGACAGAGAGAAAGAAAGAAAAAAGAAAGAAAGAGAGAGAGAGAGAGAACATCCATTCATTCAGAGAGAGAAAGAGAAAGAGAGAGAGAGAGAGAGAAAGAGAGAGAGAGAGAACATCCATTCATTCAGAGAAAGAGAAAGAGAAAGAAAGAAAGAAAGAAAGAGAGAGAGAGAGAGAGAACATCCATTCATTCAGAGAAAGAGAAAGAGAGAGAGAGAAAGAAAGAGAGAGAACATCCATTCATTCAGAGAAAGAGAAAGAGAAAGAAAGAAAGAAAGAGAGAGAGAGAGAGAGAGAACATCCATCCATTCAGAGAGAGAGAAAGAGAGAGAGAGAAAGAAAGAGAGAGAACATCCATTCATTCAGAGAGAAAGAGAAAGAGAGACAAAGAAAGAAAGAAAGAAAGAGAGAGAGAGAAAACATCCATTCATTCAGAGAGAGAGAGAAAGAGAGAGAAAGAGACAGAGAGAGAGAAAGAAAGAAATAAAGAGAGAGAGAGAACATCCATTCATTCAGAGAGAGAGAGAGAGAGAGAACATCCATTCATTCATTCATTCATTCATAGAGAGAGAGAGAGAAAGAAAGAGAGAGAGAGAGAAAACCTCCATTCATTCAGAGAGAGAGAGAAAGAGAGAGACAGAGAGAGAGAGAGAGAAAGAAAGAAAGAGAGAGAGAACATCCATTCATTCAGAGAGAGAGAGAAAGAGAGAGAGAGAACATCCATTTATTCAGAGAGAGAGAGAAAGAGAGAGAGAGAGACAGAGAGAGAGAGAAAAAGAAAGAGAGAGAGAACATCCATTCATTCATAGAGAGAGAGAAAGAAAGAAAGAAAGAAAGAAAGAGAGAGAGAACATCCATCCATTCAGAAAGAGAGAGAGAGAGAGAGAAAGAGAAAGAAAAAATATGTGTTTTTTCCCTTGCAATTGTAGTCCATACAATAGTGCTTGGTTGAATGAAGTAACGAAAATCTGTTCTTATTGGGAATTAACTTATTTTTATGACCATGCTCGCCCCAAACAGAGGTTTCTTCGCCTTTATAATATCAGCCTGAAGAACAACATAAACAATGGTTCTCTAGATGCCCCAGGTTGAATTTCCATCTGGCGCATATAAAATACGACCCATGGCAATCTATTCTGCATGTTGCAGTCTAACATCTGGAAAGCATCAAACTACCTTTCCTGGATAACAGATTGCAGGGTAATATAAGTCAGAGCTATGTTTCAGGACATTCTGAACTAATCTACCCAAGCTCAGTTTGGTCTTGGATGGTCTGCAGATTCAATTCATGAGATTTAGTACCTAATGTGTCAGACTTGTGAGCTAGGTTAAGTTCTGTAGATTTGCATTAGTTTTTCCTGCCATCCACCCACCAAAAAATAAAAATAAAAATCCTGGAGAAAAACCATATTCCTGTAAACCTCCCACCATCCTAAGTAGCATCCAAGGTCTTCTGGTACCGGGTGGGTTCCATTTTTTCCCTCTTCTGTTCCTGTGGGCGTGGCTTATTTTTGTGGATGTAGTTTGGAGGTCATATGGGTGTGGCTTCAGAAGGACATGTATTGTAGTCAATTGATCGGTGGGTGTGGACAAATTGTAAAATGTGGTGAAACTCACTTAATTTAATTTAATTTTTAATTTATTAGATTTCTATGCCGCCCCTCTCCATGGACTCAAAATTTTGGGCTCAATTGTAAGCCAAGATTTTGGGCTCAATTCTTTCTTTCTTTCTTTCTTTCTTTCTTTCTTTCTTTCTTTCTTTCTTTCTTTCTTTCTTTCTTTCTTTCTTTCTTTCTTTCTTTCTTTCTTTCCTTCCTTCCTTCCTTCCATTCATTCTTTCTTTCTTTCTTTCTTTCTCTTTCTTTCTTCCTTCCTCCCTCCCTCCCTTCCTTCCTTCTTTCCTTCCTTCTCTCCTTTTCTTTCTTATCAATCTGTAAAATCCCTTGTAATTTCCCATGGGATTTAACAAACATCTGAAAAGCCAAGGAAACAGAGCCAGTTTGGTGTCATGGTTAAGGCATGAGGCTAGAAACCAGGGGACTGAAAGTCCTAGTCCTTGGGCAAGAAGCCAGCTGGGTGACCTTGGGCAGTCATTCTCTCCCCCCCCCTCTGCCCCCCCACCCAGAAAAGATGCAATGTCAAACTACTTCTGAAATCTTGCCAAGAAAACCTCAGGGACTCATCCCGTGAGATGCCAGGAGTCAACACTGACTTGAAGGCATACACACACACACTCACAAGAAGCCAAAGAGATTGCAGAGAGAAGTAAGGTTGGTTGAACACTGAAATTCTCAGAGACTCACCACTTGGTCACTCCTTAATGAAAGAAATGCATTAGCCCATGAAAATGCCTCTGAAATCCCCCCCCTCATCAAATTGAATAAGATAAGGGGAAAATGTGGTGAAAAATGCTTGCCTCAGCACTAGTCTGAAAGTTTCAACCTGTATTAGCATTCTGAGTCTTGCGCTAGCATCCTGCCACTTGAAGGTTGGGCATCACAACTCTTTGCCTTGTTTTTGCCACAGCTCTGTGTTCACAAAGCTCTTCAGCCATTAGTTTGAAGTTAGTATACATGAGGGCAGACGAAGCATGCTATCTCTGTCCCTTTGCATTATTGCCTTTGCTAATCAGAGACAAGCAATTTCCTATCTGCGATTCCTTCCCAGCAAACTTTCCTCAATAAAAGATATACGGAGGTATCTCTACTTATGTACTTAATTTGTTCCGTGACCAGGTTCTTAAGTAGAAACGTTTGTAAGAAGAAGCAATTTTCCCCCATAGGAATCAATGTAAAAGCAAATAATCTGTGCGATTGGGGAAACCACAAGGAGGGTGGAGGCCCTGTTTCCTCCCAGGAGATTCCTAGAGAGGCCCCACTGAGGCTTCTCCCCGCTTTTTCCAGCCCTGTTTCTTCCCAGGAGATTCCTAGAGAGGCCCCACAGAGGCTTCTCCCTGCCTTTTCTGGTTACAGTTTTGGAGGCTCGGGTTTGTAAGTAGAAAATGGTTCTTGAGAAGAAGCAAAAAAGTCTTGAATACCCGGTTCTTATCTAGAAATGTTTATAAGTAGAGGCGTTCTTAGGTAGAAGTACCACTGTATATACTGCTCAAAAAATTAATGGGAACACTCAAATCCTAGACCTGAATGAATGAAGTATTCTCATTGAATACTTTGTTCTGTTGAATATGTACAATAGCATATGAAATTGATTGTCAATCAGTGTTGCTTCCTAAGTGGAGAGTTTGATTTCACAGAAGTTTGATTGACTTGGAGTTACATTGTGTTGTTTAAGTGTTCCCTTTATTTTTTGAGCAGTGTATATGATAGCATGAATCTAGGTTTGTTGTTATGGCTCAGTCACTTAGTTGTATCCAATTCTTAGCAATCCCATGGGCCATAGTACAGAGGATCCAACTGTTTATTATTTGTTTGTTTTGTCAAGTACATATTGGTGGTATACAAAGATATAATGATATTTATGTACATGATACTAGTAAAAGAGAAACATTAGGACAGGGGATGGAAGGCACACTGGTACACTTTTGCACGCCCCTCACTCACCTCTTAGGAATCGGGAGAGGTCAACAGTGGATAGTCTAAGGCAGGGGTGGGCAATTAATTTTGCCAGGGAGCCACAGGGAAATTGGGATGGTTTTCGAGGGCCAGACTAATATAATTAACTCAGTTCTACCCAATACTGTATAGAACTGAGTTAATTATATTATAATTATAAATTATAATTATATATATAATTATATATTATATTATATATTTCTCCTTCCTTCCTTCTTTTCTTCCTCCCTCCATTCTTCCTTCTTTCCTTCTTTTCTTCCTCCCTTCTTTCCTCCCTCCATTTCTCCTTCCTCCCTTCCTCCCTCCATTTCTCCTTCCTCCCTTCCTCTCTCCATTTCTCCTTCCTTCCTTCCTCCCTCCCTCCCTCCATTTCTCCTTCCTTCCTTCCTTCCTCCCTCCTTCCATTTCTCCTTCCTTCCTTCCTCATTTCTCCTTCCTTCCTCCCTCCCTCCATTTCTCCTTCCTTCCTTCCTTCTTTCCTCATTTCTCCTTCCTCCCTCCATTTCACCTTCCTTCCTTCCTCTCTCCATTTCTCCTTCCTTCCTCCCTCCCTCCATTTCTCCTTCCTTCCTTCCTTCCTTCCTTCCTCATTTCTCCTTCCTTCCTTCCTTCCTCATTTCTCCTTCCTCCCTTCCTCTCTCCATTTCTCCTTCCTTCCTTCCTCCATTTCTCCTTCCTTCCTCCCTCCCTCCCTCCATTTCTCCTTCCTTCCGTCCTCATTTCTCCTTCCTCCCTCCCTCCATTTCTCCTTCCTTCGTTCCTCCCTCCATTTCTCCTTCCTTCCTTCCTCTCTCCATTTCTCCTTCCTTCCTTCCTCATTTCTCCTTCCTCCCTCCCTCCATTTCTCCTTCCTTCCTCTCTCCATTTCTCCTTCCTTCCTCCCTTCCTCCCTCCATTTCTCCTTCCTTCCTCCCTCCCTCCCTCCATTTCTCCTTCCTCCATCCCTCCATTTCTCCTTCCTTCCTTCCTCTCTCCATTTCTCCTTCCTTCCTTCCTCCCTCCATTTCTCCTTCCTTCCTTCCTTCCTTCCTCCTTCCTCCTCCCTCCAGTTCTCCTTCCTTCCTTCCTCCCTCATTTCTCCTTCCATGTTGGACCAGCCTCTCAGGCCGGTCACAGACAGCGGGCGGACCGAATGCATCCCCTGGGCCTCCGCTTGCCCAGGTCTGGTATAAGGGTAATTCCAAGACTAACATTGCAAGCTGCTCAAAGTTGCATGATGGGAAGGTGGACAAGCATTTCCATATAATAAATAATAAATAAACAAGATACTTCATCCCTGTCAGACGCGATAAAAGAACATGGACACATGGAGTAGATTTCTCTTCTAGGAAATAGGGATAAAATGTATGTTGCCATATCAGCAGCTTTGCTTACGTTGTTCCCAGATGCTGTGTGGGACAATATGTCCTGTGTCCCAGACAGTACGTGTGTTGGTGTGCTTCCCAGATTCTCAAGTTGTCTTTTGTTATTCATTCTCCCCCTCTTCTTGCTTGTTATAATGGCAATCAGAATCAACTCTCATTATTCTAAGCAAAGAATATAACCATTTTCATCTTGATGAGCAAAGTAATACATCTCTACAGGGATCCATTCAAATCATATTCACATAAGTTATAATGTTTTCATTGTTAATACTTGATGGCATCTTCCTGTAGCCTTCCAGGCTTGCATGAGTCCCTTTGAATTTATTTGAATTCTGGGCGACTTTTTCTCTTTCTTCCTTTTACCAACCCTCTCCCCCCCTCCATCCTTTCACTTCCTTTCACAACAAGCAATAGCAACAATCTGCATAGCAACATTTTAGGAAATGGCTGCAAACTCCCCACTGGTTCCAGAAAATCTCAAAAAGAGCTTGATGTGAGCAATTTTAAGCAATTGCTTTAGAAATTAAATTGATCTGTTTAAAGTTGTTTTTTTTTTAAACTGGAGCAGTATTTTTTCCAGTTACTTTTCCAGATAGCTTTCCCAACCTATTTAGTCCAGATGCGATATATGGCTGGGAAAGTTGGACCATTAGGAAAGGTGAGCACCAAAGTATTGAAGCCTCTGATCTCTGGTGCTGGAGAAGACTCCTGGAAGTCCCTTGCATTCATTCATTCATTCATTCATTCATTCATTCATTCATTCATTCATTCATTCATTCATTTATTGGATTTGTATGCCGCCCCTCTCCGCAGACTCGGGGCAGCTAACAACAGTAATAAAACAGTATATAACAATAATCCAATACTATTTATTTTATTTTATTTTATTTTATTTTATTTTATTTTATTTTATTTTATTTTATTTTATTTTATTTTATTTTATTTTATTTTATTTTATTTTATTTTATTTTATTTTATTTTATTTTATTTTATTTTATTTTATTTCATTTCATTTCATTTCATTTCATTTCATTTCATTTCATTTCATATTTGTTTGTTTGTTTGTTTACTTACTTACTTAGTTATTCGTTCGTTCGTTCGTTCGTTCGTTCATTCATTCATTCATTCATTCATTCATTCATTCATTCATTCATTTATTTATTTATTTATTTATTTATTTATTTATTTATTTATTTATTGTTAGAGTTGAAAGGGACCATGAATGCCATCAAGTTCAACCCCCTGCCCAAGCAGGAACCCTATAGCACACCAGTCAAGTGGCAGTTCAATCTTCTCTTAAAAATGTCCAGAGTATTGGAGTTCACAACGTCCACTGGTAGGTTGTTCCATTGGTTGATCACTGTGACCATCAGGAAGTTCCTCCTTATCTCCATGTTGAAACTCTCCTTGGTCAGCTTCCAGCCGTTGTCCCTCGTCCGGCCCTCTGGTGCCCTGGAGAATAAAGTGATCCCCTCCTCTCTGTGACATCCCCTCGTATACTTGTAGACTGCTATCATGTCCGCTCTGGCCCTCCTTTTCTCTAGGCTATCCATGCCCAGTTTCCTCAGTCTCTCTTCGTAAGTCTTGGTTTCCAGTCCCTTAATCATCTTGGTTGCTCTTTTTTGCACCTTCTCCAAAGTTTCAATGTCTCTTTTGAAGTGTGGTGACCAGAACTGAATACAGTACTCCAGGTGTGGTCGGACCAGGATGTAGTAGAGTGGTATTAAGACTTCCCTGGTCTTGGAGTGTATTCCCCTGTTGATGCAGCTTAGGATTGTGTTGGCTTTTTTAGCTGCTGCTGCACATTGTTGGCTCATGTTTAATTGATTATCCACCAAGACTCCGAGGTCTCTTTCGCAGTCGCTACTTCAAGGCAATCAAACTGGTCAGTCCTACAGGAGATCAACCCTGACTGCTCCTTAGAAGGCCAGATCCTGAAGATGAAATTCAAAAACTTTGGCCACCTAATGAGAAGAAAGGACTCTCTGGAGAAGAGCCTAATGCTGGGAACAAGTGAGGGCAATAGAAGAAGGGGACAACAGAGGATGAGGTGGCTGGATGGAGTCACTGAAGCAGATGGCATGAGCTTAAATGGATTCCAGAGGATGGTAGAGGAAAGAAAGGCCTGGAGGAACATAGAAACATAGAAGACTGACGGCAGAAATAGACCTCATGGTCCATCTAGTCTGCCCTTATACTATTTTTTGTATTTTATCTTAGAATGGGTATATGTTTATCCCAGGCGTGTTTAAATTCAGTTACTTTGGATTTACCAACCACGTCTGCTGGAAGTTTGTTCCAAGGATCTACTACTCTTTCAGTAAAATAATATTTTCTCATGTTGCTTTTGATCCTTCCCCCAACTAACTTCAGATTGTGTCCTCTTGTTCTTGTGTTCACTTTCCTATTAAAAACACTTCCTTCCTGAACCTTATTTAACCCTTTGACATATTTAAATGTCCATGGGTTTGTGATGGGTTGGACATGACTTTGCAACTAACAACAGCAACATAGGACTATAGATCTCAAGATTTTCTATATAAATTGACCTCTCAATTTAGAAATTCTGGCGACTTTAGGCCAATACTTAAGGAAAATTCCAAATTATGCTCAATTCCTGGTGGCAGGTACATATTAATTTCTGGGGCATTATATGGGGTGTATGGGGTGCTCAAGGAGGGGTAGCACCTCTGGTGTATGAGCATGTCATGTCCTTTTACAGCAGCTTATTTAGGGCAGCTTTTATTGCAGTTTGTTCACCTTTGGTTCCTACCTGTCACTCATCTCTCACCTGTGGCTCAGTGATGGGCTACCAAAATTTCTACTACCACATTGTGGGCGTGGCTTGTGCATTTTGTTTCAACATCTTTTAGTGCAAATTGGGTGCTCTGGGGTGGAGCTCCAAATTTTGCTACCGGAACTGCGTTCCTGACTGTTCCCGTAGGAGCCCATCACTGCTGTGGTTCCTAGTAGCTGTAGCATGTGCAGCAGCCATATCCCGGGCAACAGCTTCGACAGGCTGGCCAAACCAGGCTGAGAGTAGCCAATGGGTCATTGACCTTTAATGAGATAGGGACTTGTCTATCCCGAGCATGTGAAGACAGATTCCGGCTGACTGAACGGATGAAACCTATTAGACTAGGTCAACGGTCATGAAGGTCATGAACGGTCATCTCTGCAAGCGATGTGATATTCAAGACACGAAAGACGTCCTGGTCAACCACTAGGAGAAGGGAAACTCTGACTGCAAACCTCCACTGCCTTGTGGCTAATATCCATCATTGGAAAAGGCTTCAGGAATAAACCTTGAGGCAAAAAAGGTCCCACAGAGTGGGCGTTCTCTGGGTCCCGTCAACTAAACAATGTCGGTTGGCGGGCCCCAGGGGAAGAGCCTTCTCTATGGTGGCCCTGACTCTCTGGAACCAGCTCCCCCCAGAGATTAGAACTGCCCCTACCCTCCTTGCCTTTCGCAAACTCCTTAAAACCCACCTTTGTCGATCAGTTTCTGGTCATTTTCCGGTCACAATTCAAAGTGTTGGTTATGACCTTTAAAGCCCTACATGGCATTGGACCAGAGTACCTCTGGAACCGCCTACTACCGCACGAATCCCAGCGGCCGATAAGGTCCCACAGAGTTGGCCTTCTCCAGGTCCCATCGACTAAACAATGTTCTTTGGCGGGCCCCAGGGGAAGAGCCTTCTCTGTGGCGGCCCCGACTCTCTGGAACCAGCTCCCCCCAGAGATTAGAACTGCCCCTACCCTCCTTGCCTTTCGCAAACTCCTTAAAACCCACCTTTGTCGTCAGGCATGGGGGAACTGAGATATCTCCCCCGGGCCTATATAATTTATGTATGGTATGTTTGTAGGTATGTCTGCTTAAAAATGGTTTTTTTTAACTATTTAAAATTTAAAATTGTAAATTATTAGATTTGTCAGGAACTGTTTTTATTGTATTGTGAGCCGCCCCGAGTCTACGGAGAGGGGCGGTATACAAATCTAATGATAAATAAATAGATAGATAGATAGATAGATAGATAGATAGATAGATAGATAGATAGATAGATAGACAGACAGACAGACAGACAGACAGACAGACAGACAGACAGACAGACAGACAGACAGACAGACAGACAGACAAATAAAAAAAATCCAAAGCCAGAGTCCTGGAAGCAGTTCGTGACTGTGTATAGCCATGTTCTGATAACTCCTGCGACGTAGCTGGAACCAATCCTATTGGCTTTTGCCATTGCATTGGAATATTTCAGAGATGTGGAGAGGGGGGATCTGCTGTTTGGGTAACAGTCTATCCTTCATACTAACCTACCCAGCACACCCATGTTGGAGCTGAGTTAGGCCAACGGCCCATGTGCCATCAGATATGGCTCCATATGCCATCTGTGGCACCCGTGCCATAGGTTTGCCATCACTGATGTATAGGATAGTAGTAGTTGGTAGATTGTTCTGAGTTCGGGTTCTGCCCCGTGTAATATTTTGAATGTCTATGCGACGTTTCGGTGAAATCACATGCACCATCATCAGGCTGAAGTTGTAAGCTTCGTAGTACTTTGTATAAACATAACATAAGTAAAAAGTAATTATAAAAGAGGACAATAGGACACTAGAACAAGGACGGTAGGCACAGTGGTGCACTTATGCACGCCCCTTACAGACCTCTTAGAAATGGGGAGAGGTCGAATGTAGACAATCTAAGGTTAAAGTTTTTGGGGTTTGGGGAAGAAACCACAGAGTCAGGTCGTGCATTCCAGGCATTGATCACTCTATTGCTGAAGGAACTTTGGAAAGAACACAACCCAAAGAGATTGGTCTTTAATTAAGCAAGTGCTTACAAAACTTTCACCAGACCCATCCTCGAATACAGCTCATCTGTTTGGAACCCATATCGCATTTCAGACATTAACACCCTTGAAAATGTTCAAAGATACTTCACAAGAAGAGCCCTTCATTCCTCCACTCGAAACAGAATACCCTACGAAACTAGACTTACAATCCTGGGTCTTGAAAGCTTAGAACTACGATGCCTTAAACATGATCTAAGTATTGCCCACAGGATCATATGCTGCAATGTCCTGCCTGTCAAAAACTACTTCAGTTTCAACCACAACAACACAAGAGCACACAACAGATTTAAGCTTAACATTAACTGCTCCAAACTTGACTGTAAAAAATATGACTTTAGTAATCGGGTTGTCGAAGCATGGAATTCATTACTGGACTCTGTAGTATCATCCCCTAACCCCCAATGTTTTACCCTTAGACTATCCATAGTTGACCTCTCCAGATTCCTAAGAGGTCAGCAAGGGGCATACATAAGCGCACTAGAGTGTCTTCCGTCCCCTGTCCTATAGTCTCTCCTATATCTTGTATTTCTTCTCTACTATATCCTCTTCATTGTGTATTATTGTGTATTGGACAAAATAAAATAAATAAATAAAAAATAAGTATCACTCAGGCATCAGTTCCCAGTGCAAGGCGGAATAAAGGACGCTGATTGCTTTGAACAATAATTTCAATCCTTACAAGACTATCCCCTTCAAATAGTTCTTACAGTCGTCTGGTTAGCTATCTATAATCAATATGCACTTCAGGAATGAAACCATGGTTGAATGGCAAGCTATTTGGGTAATTTTCTTTATGCCTCTAGTGATATTCTGATGCGAGTTTAATCATTTCGTTAAAAAAAAAAATTCTAATGGCTTTCAAACTGTTTGTTCAGACCCTGCACTGAACAGTTTATGAAGTCTGTAAGACTGCCATGCAATTAATATAAAACAACTCGGCAATAATGCAATTCTGATCATAGCGCCTCTTAAAAATCTCTGGGAAAAAATGTTTAAGCAATTCATTAAGGTTGCAACAATTATATATATATATATATATATATATATATATATATATATATATATATATATATGTATAATGCCTTTAATGTTAAATAATAAAGGAAAGATAATCAATACTTCTTGTTGTTATGCAATTAATTGCATACTTTAATTTCTCATACTTACAAAGCCATTTAAATACCCCGATGCCTACTTAATGTGGCTTAATAATCAATTATGCATTACAGCAATTTATGAGAAATATGCATTTGGGCAAGCACCTTTGAATCAGGTTTTACCTGCAAATAACCTGTAATTAAAATTTGCCGTAATCTGTATTTTCATTACAATAGCCTGAAGCAGGGATTCTTGCAGGTGTATGTTCTGAATCCTCCACTAATTTAATTGTAGCTTGACTTCAAGTATGTTTTCTTTTTTAAGTTAAGCGGAAAATGTAATTGGAGGGAGGGGGTTGAGAACCCTGGTGGGAATGCAGGCTAACTCTGCCAATTGCCAGCAGTTCGATCCTGACCAGCTCAAGGTTAACTCAGTTTCCACCCTTCCAAGGTCAGTAAATGAGGCCCCAGATTGCTGGAGGCAATATGCTAATTCTATAAACTGTTTATAGAGGGCTGTAAAGCACTATGAAACTGTATATACGTTTGGTATTTATTTTGCCATTTCCCCCTCCCATGGACTGCTGGTGGGAAGCCGGCAAAAAATATTTGCAAGCAAAAAGGATGTTTTTAAGTTGAGAAGGAGAGGAGTGCTATTCCCTTCCATGCACAGAGGATAAAAGTTAAAAGAAGAGAACTTTGGAAAGAGAATAAAACAAAGTTAAGTTTCCTCTCTCACAAATTCTCATTCACAATGTTTACAGACGAGCTAAGAGAACTAAGAGAAGAAGCAAAAGAGAAAAATATTGATGATTAGATTAGATTAGATTAGATTAGATTAGATTAGATTAGATTAGATTAGATTAGATTAGATTAGATTAGATTAGATTAGATTAGATTAGATTAGATTAGATTAGATTAGATTAGATTAGATTAGATTAGATTAGATTAGATTAGATTAGATTAGATTAGATTAGATTAGATTAGATTAGATTAGATTAGATTAGATTAGATTAGATTAATTGGATTTATATGCCGCCCCTCTCCATAGACTCGGGGCAGCTCACAACAATGGTAAAAAACAATACATAGTAACAAATCTAATATTTAGCAATCTAAATTACAGTTTTAGGTTAAAAAAATCCAAAAATCCAATAAATAAATAAATAAACAAACAAACAAACAAACAAACAAATAAATAAATAAATAAATAAATAAATAAATAAATAAATAAATAAATAAATAAATAAATATTGATTGACTGACTGACTGACTGACTGATTGATTGATTGATTGATTGATTATATTTCTATGCTACTCTACACCCAAAAGACTCTGGGCGGCTTACAACAGGATATAAAATACATTTAAAAAATCATAAAAGATAAAGAAAAAAAATCATATAGTACATACCTATAATTCATGGCTGGACCTCGTAAAATTAAGAGATCAACGGCCCCAAGCCTGACGGAAAAGCCAGGTCTTCAATGCTTTCTGGAGGGTCAAGAAAGTAGGGACACTCCGGATCTCAGAGGGTAGTTGCCCCAGCTGTCAGTTAAACAGCCAACACTGTTTAACTGACAGGACTAGGAAGAGACCAACTCTGTGGGATCTTATCGGTCACTGGGAACTATGAGGTAGAAGGCGGTCTCGGAGATAACCTGGCACTGAGCTCCAAGGCTTTAAAGGTAACAACCAACACCTTAAGTTGGAGACTAACAGAGAGCCAATGTAGTTCGGGGAGGATTGGTATAATATGAGTGTATTGCAATAATCCAACCTTTAGGTGATAAGGTTATGACTGATCCAAGTAGAGTCTCAATTGGTGCACCAGATGAAGCCCTGCAAAGGTCGTCCTAGCATCAGGTGTTATATGTTGGTCTAATTTTAGCTCTGGGTCTAGGAGGAACCCCAGATAGTGAACCCATTCTGAGGGGTAAAATTCCTCCGCCCCAGCCAAGGATGGATAGTTGATACAGTCTTTAGGAGGCAATACTCAGAGCCACTCGGTCTTGTCTGGGTTAAGAGTGAGCCTGTTGACACCCATCCATACCCTCACAGCTTCCAGGCACCGGCACATCACATCCACTGCTTCACTGAACTGATGTAGGGTGGTGATATACAACTGGATATCATCAGCAGATTGCTGATACCTCACCCCAAAACGTCAGATGATCTCAATCAGTGGTTTCATGTTGATATTAAATGGGAGGGAAGAGAAGACCGAATCCTGAGGCACCCCACTTACAAGGGGTCTAGGGGTCAACCTCTTGCCTCCTGACAACACTGAATGTGAATGACCAGAGAGATAGGAGGAAAACCACCACAGCATGGTGCCTCCCAACCCAAGCTCCCTTAGTCATCCCAGAAGGATACCATGGTCAAAGGTATCGAAAGCTGCTGAGAGGTCAAGTAGCATCAAGAGCCGGGGTGGCGCAAAAGGTAGAGTGCTGTACTGCAGGCCACTGAAGCTGACTGTAGATCTGAAGGTCAGTGGTTCAAATCTCATCACCGGCTCAAGGTTGACTCAGCCTTCCATCCTTCCGAGGTGGGTAAAATGAGGACCCGGATAGTGGGGGCAATAATGTTGGCTCTGTTAAAAAAGTGCTATTGCTAACATGTTGTAAGCTGCCCTGAGTCTAAGGAGAAGGGCGGCATAAAAATAAATAAATAAATAAATAAATAAATAAATAAATAAATAAATAAATAAATACATAAATACATACATACATACATACATACATACATACATACATACATACATACATACATATGAAGAAAGAAAGAAAGAAAGAAAGAAAGAAAGAAAGAAAGAAAGAAAGAAAGAAAGAAAGAAAAGAGGAATGACTCCCATCTCAGATTTGGCAGAGATCATCCATCAGTGTGACCAAAGCAGTTTCCATGCTACAGCCAAGTCTGAAGCCAGATTTACCAGAGTCGAGATAATCCATTTCATCCAATGATCATAGGAGTTGACGTGCTACTACTTTCTCTACAATCTTTCCAACAAAGGGAAGGTTGGAGAGTGGATGAAAGTTCTTTAAATCTGCTGGATCCAGAGAAGGCTTCTTGAGGAGGAGTCTCACTGCCACCTCCTTTAAAGGAGTTTGTGGAGAGGAGCGGCATATAAATCCAATAAATCTAATCTAATCTAATCTCAATCAAGGACGCATTAACTAAAGCCTGAAACCAGCCTTGTGTCATCTCCCTGCTGGTCAAAACCAGCCAGGAGGGGCACGGGTCCAACAAACAAGTGGAGGAACTCCTCGTTCCCACAGCCTTGTCTACTTCCTCACAGGCTCAAATTCATCCCATATAATAGGACAAAGACCTGCCCCTGTAATCTCGGTTGGAATTGCCCAATCGGAGTCCAAGTCCATCTGAATCTGGCCGATTTTATCCGATAGAAACGGAGGAAACCTGACAGGACTATTTAGATGACCCTTTCTATCCACAAGGAGAAACTATGTCCCCTTTTCCAAATTACTAAAACCAGAGGCACACAATGAAATTTGGAAGACTTGCAGTAAACAAAAGGAATTTCTTCTTTCCTCTCCAAAATGCAAATTTCTGTGTGGAATTTGCTAGCATGAGATGCATTGCTAGGTTCAAAAAAGTGGAACCAATTTGTGGGAGTCCTGGGGGTAGATGGGCTATTCGCCTTGAGAGCTCTGAAGATAATCCAGAAGAGTGGAATTCTTCCCGGATGAAAAACAGTCCAAGCTATGCAATGAGAACTAATCACCTGGGAAAACTACATAATGCTGATAATTGCCTACTTCAGACTCAATAGTTTCTGGCAAAGGCAAATGTGGCAGATTTGTTTTTTCTCAGTAATGTTTGATGTGGTCTAGGAAATTCATCAACAACTGATCAAGAACACGCAATGGAGCAATGCAATGTTACTGGGAGAATAGAATGGGCTCAT
Source organism: Erythrolamprus reginae (assembly GCF_031021105.1). Classification (NCBI taxonomy): domain Eukaryota; kingdom Metazoa; phylum Chordata; class Lepidosauria; order Squamata; family Dipsadidae; genus Erythrolamprus; species Erythrolamprus reginae. Next base: position 15,795,746 of record NC_091958.1, on the reverse strand, counting down.
ACTGGAAGAGACAAACAACTATTTTCATGGTCTGCTTTGAGCCCTGTTCTGCCGGGCTCTCTGGTAGGAGCCTCCCGAAAATTCAAGGGTACAAATTTCAGACACACACACATGTTTGAAAATTCAAAACAATGTTCTTTATCACAAAATTCAAAATAAACAAAGCACTCTTTTTGTATTGCAAAGAGCACTCTTCCCAAAACAACCGGATAGTCTGTACAATTTCCCTTAAGCAGTCATTAAGTACTTAGCTAGCAGCTGTGAAGAAACTTCACACCCATTTTTCTTCCAATGAAGTGAGACACACACACACTGTTGCTCTGCTTTGGTTTCAAAGGCGTGAAAAAGCAACAAAGTCCAGCAACACAAGATTCCTGATGAACTCCGATCAGATATTCTTCCACAATGGCCAAACCCACATGCTGCTATTTATAGCAGCAGCCCTAATTACTGGAGCCCCACCCAAACACAGGTGGCCTCCCATATTTCCTGTAATATGTTCTTACTTGGTCTCTTCTACGCATAATTCTGAGCTTGCATGGATCCAAAACGTCATCATCTGAATCAACGGAAGATAAGGAAGATTGACTGCCTTGGCTGTGTGCCAAGCCCTCCTCTGCCGAGTCACTCCCACCTTCTTCTTCATCCGAGGAAACTAAACTCTGAACTGACTCTGTCGGCAATAACACAGGCCTGTGACATGTTGAATTTTCCCCTGCATCCACCTCCCCATTTCCTGGGGCAGGAGCTGGGCCAGAGCCAACCACAACAGAGCCCTATCACATTCAAAGAAATGTATCAAGTGGACTTACGTTATCCTTAAAGCATCTGCATTGTGGACAAGGGTACTTGAACAAATCCCTGTTAACTTCCTTTGGATGGATCTCTATTTTCAGTATGCCTAAATCTTTATACTAACCATTGTTAGGTCTTAATTTTAAGCATTGTTTTCCATTGGAGTTGATTAATGTGTTCAGCTATAAACGTGTTAAGAAGCCAAGCAGTGTCCATGGCAAACTGAAGCCATTCCATCGCATTATGTTGCACACCTCGTCCACTATAGCAAGCAATATAAATTGCTGGAAATAATTTCCAAACTGTTGGCTACTTTTTAACTCGTTTGTCATGATTTTAGTTACTGGTCAAGTCTGATCCCCCTTTATAAATGAACAAATGACAGGATGCTGGACTCATTTTAAGATTTCGCAGTTGCAGTCCAAGTTTCGTTCCATCTATTGCATTTTCAACATTTCTAATATAATGGAAATACAACTTACAAAGAATTATTTGAATTTATTTATTTATTTATTTATTTATTTATTTATTCATTTATTTATTCATTCATTCATTCATTCATTTATTCACTCACTCACTCACTCACTCACTCACTTACTTATTTTACTTCTATGCTACCCAATCCTGAAGGACTCAGGGCAGCTTACAACAAAATAGTCCAATATAAATTAAAACAATAACCCCAGTAAAAACTCACAACTCAGCAATCCAACCAACATAACATACCATTCAATATGATTTGGTCATGAAAGATGTACAATTCATGGCCCCCAAGCCTGCCATCATAGCCATATCTTCATAGCCTTTTGAAAGGCCAACAGGGTGGGAGAAGTGCAGACATTGGGGGTGGGGGTTCCATAGAGCTGGGGTGGCCACAGAGAAGACCCTTCCTCGCGGCCCCACCAACCTTCATTGCTTAGTTGGCGGCAGCTGGAGAAGGTCAACCCTGTGCGATCTTATTCGTCTCTGGGAGGTATACAACAGGAGATGATCCCATAAATAGTCTGCCCCTAAGCCATGTAGGGCTTTATAGGTAATAGCCAACACCTTGAATTGTGACCGGAGACTAATCGGTAGCCAGTGCAGTGTAGGTATTATATGGGGATGTACCTTGAAAGCTCGCCCAGCTGCATTCTGGACTATCTACAGTCTCCAAACAGTCTTCAAGGGTAGCCCCATGTAGAGCGCATTGCAATAGTCAAGACGGGAGGTGATGAGGGTCCGAGTGACTGTGCGAAAGCCTCCTGATCCAGATTCAAATCCATGATTTTGCACCATCAGCCATTGAAACAACCATCCTCATGATGGAAATCATCGATACCCAATAATCAAATTAATTAAGTTAGGCTTAAATGTTGTATAGCATCCTTTTACAACTTCCTTGCCTGATAAGATTTGTTGGGACTGTAACTCAAACTCTCAATATTCTGTTGACTTCACAGACTGCAAGATCCTATGAACCACAAGTTGTGAAGGGCAATAGATGCAGCCTTGGTACAAATAAAGTAGTCTCCATGGTAGAAATGATATTAAAGTCATTCCTAGAATGTCTTGGCCTATTGATTATTGTGTTGGTCATGGTATGAAATGTCCAATAAGACATTTTTTTAAAAAAAAATCTTGAAAGGAAATAAAACTGAACTGATTAAAAATAGCACGCAACTGCCTCGCTATTTAACACTGCCAACAGTCTGGGATATTTCCAAGCCGTTGTTCTCCACACTGAGTCAGAACAAGGGCTCTTCCTCTGACAGCCTGTTTTAAAAAGTGTGTGACAGCTTTAACTGTAAGCAACACTGAAGGACAGAAACCTGATTTCATCATTTCATGGCTGTCAGTTCTACCGACAGCAAGGTATATCTTAGGAAAGACACTTCCCAGCATCTGCTTTCATGGATAAGAACATGCTCCGATCATTAGTCGTTTAACCCATTGAGTATGACAAGCAGATTTATGGTGGCCAGGGCCAAAGATGGGTGACATCGCTAAGAATTCAAAATTGCCCTTAAAGTTTGCATGCTGAACGAGGGGTTGAAACAACTATCATATCAACTTTAATTCATTAAGAACAAACTTAGACCAGAATACCTCCAAGACCGTCTTCTGCCGCACGAATCCCAGCGGCCGATAAGGTCCCACAGAGTTGGCCTTCTCCAGGTCCCGTCGACTAAACAATGTCGTCTGGCGGGACTCAGGGGAAGAGCCATCTCTGTGGCCCCGGCCCTCTGGAATCAACTCCCCCCAGAGATCAGAACTGCCTCCACCCTCCTTGTCTTTCGTAAATTGCTTAAGACCCACCTATATTGCCAGGCATGGGGGAATTGAGACATCTCCCCCAGGCTTATATAGTTTTTATGTATGGTATGCTTCTGTTGTATGCTTTTTAAATAATGGGTTTTTAGATATTTTCTTTTAAATACTGTATTAGATTGGTTCATTGTACACTGTTTTATTATTGTTGTGAGCCGCCCCGAGTCTGAGGAGAGGGGCGGCATACAAATCTAATAAATATTATTATTATTATTATTATTATTATTATTATTATTATTATTATTATTATTATTATTATTATTATTATTTAGATTTGTATGCCGACTCGGGGTGGCTTACAGCAATGATAAAAACAATATATAATGACAAATCTAATAGTTAGAATCTAAAATAACAATAATACATTTAAAAGGTCTAAAAAACAAGAAACCCCAATATATAAAAACATACATACAGTCATATCATACACAAAAAACTACATAGACAGGGGGAGATGTTTCAGTTCCCCCATGCTTGACGACAGAGGTGGGTTTTAAGGAGTTTACAAAAGGCAATAATAATTATGTGGACGAAACTTGAATTTGGTCCATATAGTTTGGCCAGATTTTTGGTTCCAGATCTAGAAGTCTTCTTCAGACCTTCTGATGTCACAAATTAGAATTTATTTATTTATTTGTTTGTTTGTTTGTTTGTTTGCTTGCTTGCTTGCTTGCTTGCTTGCTTGCTTGCTTGCTTGCTTGCTTGCTTGCTTGCTTGTTTGTTTGTTTGTTTGTTTGTTTATTTATTTATTTATTAGATTTGTATGCCGCCCCTTTCTGTAGACTCGGGGCGGCTCACAACATAATAAAACAATTCATAACAAATCTAACAATTTACAATTTAAAATTTAAAGTAGTTAAGAAAACCCCATTTTTAAACAGACATACCCACAAACATACCATACATAAATTATATAGGCCCAGGGGAGATATCTCAATTCCCCCATGCCTGACGACAAAGGTGGGTTTTGAGGAGTTTACGAAAGGCAAGGAGGGTAGGGGCAGTTCTAATCTCTGGGGGGAGCTGGTTCCAGAGAGTCGGGACCGCCATAGAGAAGGCTCTTCCCCTGGGGCCCACCAACCGACATCGTTTAGTTGACGGGACCCGGAGAAGGCCGACTCTGTGGGACCTAATTGGTCGCTGGGATTCATACAGCAGAAGGCGGTCTCAGAGATACAGAATGGTACAGGAACAGCAATGGTTCACCTGAGAAAGAACAGTATTTGGGTAGTCTTACAAAGACTTTTTTTGCTGATAGCAATAACAATGGCATGTAGACTTATACACCACTTTACAGTGCTTTGCAGCCCTCTTTTACAGAGTCAGCAACAATCTGGGTTCTCATTTTACCCACCTTGGAAGGATGGAAGACTGAGTCAACCTTGAGCCTGGTGATATTTGACCTGCCAAATTTCAGGCAGCCGGACAGTCAGTAGAAGTATCCAGCAGGAACTAGTGGGAGGAAATAGGCTAGATAATAGGGAAAGGATTCTTCTCCTACTCAAATCTGAAATATCAAAAAATATTTATATAATCATTATATTCACTTGAAAAAAAGAGAGTTAAAGCTAATTGCTGTCACCACTAAAGGAGACAGTGGAAGAATTGTTGGAAAAACAACAACAATCTTTTTCTTTGGGGGGAAAATAATATTAATTTTTTTTAAAAAAAATGTGCTCGATTTCCAAAACAAGCAAAGCTTTGTGTTCCATCCTAGTTCAAGTCAACAGACCTACAATTAGAACATTTTTCACAATGATCTGAGTGCACAGTCAGTATTTGGGGATTATTTTTGAATAAATCAATAACACATGGCCCACTAAAATCATGTTCCTTGAACTTGGTATTCTTGGTAACAAGATAGGAAAGAACTCTTACAGGGTTTCCCCCTTGTTTCTCTCTCCTTCTCTCTCTCTTACTTATTCCATACCTGATGCTGCAGTCATCTAATCACATGGAATTATGCACCTGCAAACCCCCTAGAAAATAACTGATTGCTAAGGCTGATTGCCAAGAGGGGCTCAGGTGAACTCCAGGCAGGAAGCATCAATTATGGCCCAACTTTGGTACAAAAGCAATGATTTTGGGTCTACTCGTTCGTACTTACCTGGATCTAATTCTTCAAAGGGCTCCCTGATTCTATTCTTATTTGAGAGCGTCTGAAAGGAAGACGCTGGAATTTGGGAGTTTGGTGGGTGCATAGAACACTTTCACCATCTTCATCAAACACACACACAGAGAGAGAGAGAGAGAGAGAGAGAGAGAGAGAGAGAGAGAGAGAGAGAGAGAGAAAGAAAGATATATATATATAGTTGTTTTCATAGATTTTCACAGATACAGGTATGACGGTTTTGGTATATTCGGGTTTCTATACACACACACACACACAAGAAATTGGAGGAATAACAAAATTGAAGAAACCCATTTTTAGTCATGGAGGAAAGGAGAAGGATACATCAAATAAGATTAGATTGGATTGGATTGGATTGGATTGGATTGGATTAGATTAGATTAGATTAGATTAGATTAGATTAGATTAGATTAGATTAGATTTATTGGATTTATATGCCACCCCTCTCCGCAGACTCTGGGCGGCTCACAACAATGGCAAAAACAGTACATAGTGACAAATCTAATATTTACCAATCTAATTACAGTTTTAGGTTAAAAAAATTCATAAAAGCAACCCCAATATATATAAAAAAACAAGCACACAATCAATCATACACCAAAACAACATGGGCAAGGGGGAGATGTTTCAATTCCCCCATGCCTGATGGCAGAGCTGGGTTTTAAGGAGTTTACGAAAGGCAATGAGGGTGGGGGCAATCCTAATCTCAGGGAGGAGCTGGTTCCAGAGGGTCGGAGCCACCACAGAGAAAGCTCTTCCCCTGGGTCCCGCCAGGCGACATTGTTTAGTCGACGGGACCCGGAGAAGACCAACTCTGTGGGACCTAACCGGTCGCTGGGATTCGTGCGGCAGAAGGCGGTCCCGGAGATATTCTGGTCCAATGCCATGAAGGGCTTTATAGGTCATAACCAACACTTTGAATTGTGACCCGATACTGACCGGCAACCAGAAGGAGAAGGAGACATCATCAGTGACTGGCCCCACCCGGTACGAATGAGATTGGCGATTCGTTAGGACATTTTAGTGTTCTCCGGGATTCAGCATGGGTGGGTCCACTCCCAACACGTATGCAAACACCCCCACGTGAGACTTCGCTTCTGCACAGAGCCCGAAGCAAATCTCATACAAGGATGCTCATGCAGATGAAATTTCGGCAATTTTCACAAAAAAAGGCAAAAAGTGCCAAAATTTCACCCGTGCAAAATTTCAATCCTCGCATGAGATTTTGCTTTGGGTGCATGCGCAGAAGTGAAATCCCACATGGGGGCACATGCACACATGTCAGGAGTGCACACCCCCGCCAATCTCAGGAACCCGGTACTGGTAGGAAAAGGTAAATGGAGCCCTTCACTGGATGTCATATTTCTTACTCCAGGCCAATCTTATCCACCCCTGATCTCACTGGCAGTGTTTTAGTTTGCAATCTCATTTTTAGCACCAGTGGTGGTTTTCTACCAGTTTGACCCGTTTCAGGTGGTGGGAGGTTCTACCCAACCACCTGGACATCTTCACAGAAGCGTTGTGCTTCTGCTCTGGCAATCTCACACTACTTACCAGAGCTTACAAAACCTTTGCCAGACCCATCCTCGAATACAGCTCATCTGTTTGGAACCCATATAGCATCTCAGACATCAACACCCTTGACAATGTCCAAAGATACTTCACCAGGAGAGCCCTTCACTCCTCCACTCGAAATAGAATACCCTACGAGACTAGACTTTCAATCCTGGGCCTAGAAAGTTTAGAACTAAGACGCCTTAAACAAGATCTAAGTATTGCCCACAAGATCATATGCTGCAACGTCCTGCCTGTCGGCGACTACTTCAGCTTCAACCACAACAACACAAGAGCACACAACAGATTTAAACTTAATATTAACCGCTCCAAACTTGAGTGTAAAAAATATGACTTCAGTAACCGAGTTGTCGAAGCGTGGAACTCATTACCGGACTCCATAGTGTCATCCCCTAACCCCCAACACTTTACCCTTAGATTATCTATGGTTGATCTATCCAGATTCCTAAGAGGTCAGTAAGGCGAGTACAAGTGCACTAGAGTGCCTTCCGTCCCCTGTCCTATTGCTCTCCTATATCTCCTAAACCTTTCTTCTATTCCTATATCTCTTCTTCTATTCTTTCATTGATATGTTCTATTACTATATCTTCTTTTCTATTATTTCTTAGATATATTTTACTATGAGTATCTCCTCTATAACCTTCATCATGTATTTTACTATGTGTATATAGATATATACCCACTAAAACCCTCATTGTGTATTGGAATGAATGAATGGATGAATGAATGAATGAATGAATGAATGAATGAATGAATGAATGAATGAATGTGCTCCCGTTCCCAAACCAGTAGCAAACATAAGCGAAACCCAACAGGGTTTAGTACATGCATAAAGGTTATAGAATTCTCGGGATACTTCGACACTTGTTAAACGTGATGGATTTCCTTTTACTGAGGAGGTCACTTCTCTGATGGGAAAAAGGTGTCTTGGCAATGTTCAATTACTGTTACAGTTCTGTCACTTGATTTACAACTCTGAGTATCTGACAGCCTGACCAATTAAAGCTTACAGACACGAGTCTCCTTGCATTTTCCAGACAGTGGATGGTTTTTGATAAAACCTGACCTTAACACTAGATTTTATATGGGCTCAATACTGCAAAGTCAGACTTATTTACCATTGTGTTATTATTTTTATTAACATTATTACCACTTTCTTCCTAGGGAATGTTCAGTCTAGGACAATGTTTCTCAACCTTGTCCACCTTTAAGATTCATTTTATTTATGCAGCTCACTCCGAAACGGTCTCTGAGCAGCTAACAACAGTTATAAATACAATACAAGTAAAAAACAGTAAAAACATTACTAAAATCACATATATAATAAAAAAACCCATGCATATTAACAATCAATCTTAATTTCAGGCCTGCCAGGTTTTAACAGCTTTCTAGAAAACTGGTAAGGAGGAGATAATGCAAATCTCAGGGGGCAGTTGATTCCACAGGGTCGGAGCCACCACAGAGAAGGCTCTTGCATGAGGTCCTGCCAACCGACATTGTTTAGTGGACAGGACCTGGAGAAGGCCGACTCTGTGGGCCATTACTGACCACAGCGAGGTATGAGAGAGGAGATGGTCCTGTAAATAGTCTGGCCCTACTTTGAGATGTGTGGAGGAACTCCCAAAATTCCCTAGTAAGAACATTGGCAGGTTAAAAAAACAACAACAATAGAAGAAATATACATCCGTTGTTGTTGTTTTTTTAAGTTGAATGGTTCCCAAAAATCACAGCCTGATTCGTTCTTGTAAAAGCTTTAGGAGAGAGAAAAAGTGCCTCTTTGAGCAGACGATTCTATAAAATCATAATTGGAAGGTGATTCTATAACCTGGAATGCCATCCAAGGAAAGGAGAAAAGGGTGTTTTGTATGCAAGAAGAAGATAAGAAGCGATATTATGCACATCACTTGTGCGGTGTTTATGCATTCATAAAGCTGAAGACATCTGAACAAAAGAGAACAGCTTTAGAAAATTGGCCTCTTGGCCTTCATCTCACCCTTTCTTTTTTCTTCTCCTTTTCCTTTTTTCTCTCTCTGACTATAAAATTTTTATATAAGAACGAGGGGGGGGGAATAGAGAAAAGTCATTGTTTGCTGAGAGAATGCAGAAGAACGTACATATAAATTCTAGCATGAAAAGCAAGAAAACCTTCGAAATATTTGGGATAGGATCCAGACCTGTGTATGAAATGACCTCCAGCATTCAGAAAAAGAAATTTATTTAATTTATTTTATTTATTCGATTTTTATGCCGCCCTTCTCCTTAGACTCAGGGTGGATTACAACATGTTAGCAATAGCACTTTTTAACAGAGCCAGCCTATTGCCCCCACAATCCGGGTCCTCATTTTACCCACCTCGGAAGGATGGAAGGCTGAGTCAACCTTGAGCCGGTGATGAGATTTGAACTGCTGACCTACAGATCTACAGTCAGCTTCAGTGGCCTGCAGTACAGCACTCTACCTGCTGCGCCACCCCGGCTCTGACATTCATGTGACATTCAAGTGAAAGCATGTACATCATGGTGTCATTGCATAGGTCAGTGACGGTGAGCCTATGGCACAGGTGCCACCGGTGGCACACGGAGCCATATCTGCTGGCAGGCGAGTCGTTGCCCTAGCTCAGCTCCAATGTGCACGTGTCTGCTGACCAGTTAATTTTTGGCTTGCACAGAGGCTCTTGGGGATGGTGGAAGCTGTTTCTTGCCTCCCCAGGCATTGAATTATGGGTGTGGGCACTTGCGCCCGCACAATAGCATACGTGCACACTCTTGGCACCCGAGGAGAAAATAATTATAACAATAATTAATAATAGTGATTTATTAGATTTGTATGCCGCCCCTCTCCGAGGACTCAGAGCGGCTCACAACAACAATACATCATGTATAGTGATGGGCGAACCCAACTTGCACTGAATTTTGCGGTGTTCGGTATGCTGAACATGAACCCAATTTTTTTTGAAACTTCGGGCAAAGTTCGGGGTTCTGTTTGGTGTTCAGAGATTTGACATCACTGGCAGGTTGCTAAGGATGCCAATGTGGATTCCATGTTTATTTTTACGTGAAAGGACCACCCTTTGCTTGCCGCGCCGCTGCGGCATCCCTTTTCATAAAAATAACAATGTTTATTTTTACATGAAGACCTCCCTTTGAAGGAGCTGGGAATTCCTCCCACCAAGAGATTCTGGCGGTGGAGCTTTGACATCACCGGCAGGTTGCTAAGAACGCCAAGGTGGTCACTTCCTGGATTCCATGGAATCCAGGAAGTGATCACCTTGGCGTTCTTAGCAACCTGCCGGTATACGTGATGTCAAAGCTCCACCCCCGGAATCTCTTCATGGGATTCCGCATTCGGGGTCCAGTTCGGTTCGGGTTCGGCCAAATTTTGCCTAAAGTTCATTTGAACTTGCCAAACCCAAACACCATTGGGTTCGCCCATCACTAATCATGTACAAATCTAATGTTAAAAACAATTTAAAACCCTTATTATAAAAAGAAAACAATCACACAACCTAACAGACCATACATAAACCATAAGAGCTAGGGGTATGTCCGTTTCCCCATGCCTAGCGACAAAAGTGGGTCTTCAGAAGCTTTCGAAAGGCAAGGAGTGTGGGGGCAGTCCTAATCCTAAACAGATTCGCCATCACTGGCCTAAGTGGTCAATTTATCAGAAGTGGGTTTCAGCAGGTTCAGTCAATTCTGGAGAACTGGTAGCAGAAATTTTGAGCACTTTGGAGAACCGCTAAATAGAACCTCTGACTGGCCCCACCCTCATCTATTTTCTGCCTCCTCAGTCCCAGCTTATTTGGAGAAAATGGAGATTTTGCAGCAACCTTCCCCTTGAGTGGAGAGAGAATAGAGATTTTACAGCATCCTTCCCTGCCACTCCCATCAAGCCATGCCCACAGAGCCGGTAATAAAAAAATTAAATCCTATCATTGATACTGTTGTGGTTGGCTCTGGCCCAGCTCCTGCCCCAGGGAATGGGGAGGTGGATGCAGGGGAAAATTCAACATGTCACAGGCCTGTGTTATGAATCTCCAGAGGAGCTGATTCCAGAGGGCCGGGGTCCCCACAGCTCCCCCTGGAGATTCATACTGCCCCCACCCTCCTCGCCTTCCGTAAGAGTCTTAAGACTCATTTATGCTGCCCGGCCTGGAGTCATTCGATCTTTGCCCCCTGGCCAATGAATGTATTGAGAGAATGTGGAGTGAATTGAATGATATTTTTAATGCTTTTTTGGGGGGGAGGGGGTTAATTAATTAATTGGATACAAGATTTTGTATAATGTATATTATATATTGTGAGCTGCCTCGAGTCCTCGGAGAGGGGCGGCATAGAAATCCAATAATTAATTAATTAATCAATCAATCAAGGAGCCAGGGTGGCGCAGCAGGTAGAGTGCTGTACTGCAGGCCACTGAAGCTGACTGTAGATCTGTAGGCCAGCGGTCCAAATCTCATCACTGGCTCAAGGTTGACTCAGCCTTCCATCCTTCTGAGGTGGGTAAAATGAGGACCCGGATTGTGGGGGCAATAGGCTGGCTCTGTTAAAAAGTGTTGTAAGCCACCCTGAGTCTAAGGAGAAGGGCCATATAAAAATTGAATAAATCAATCAATCTTGTTTCTAGCAACAAAGGTGCCAAAATATTGGATTTGATAAGTTTAGGGGCTCTTTTAAGAGTTGGGCATAAAGTAATGGCTGGAGAAATAAGAGATGTCTTGTACTAAATGAGGGAATTACTTAGGTTTTGTTTTTTTCCCCAAATGTATTATAAGCTGTCCAAAACTGACTTGAACACTCAACACTCTTAGGGGATATTCATCTCAAACTCTCTTGGAAAGGCAGGATGAGTCTTGTATGATATTATAGATATTAGTTTAATTAAATCATTATGGAATGAAATGGATATTTACTTTATTAAATAAATATTTAATGAGTTAGGAATGGGCTGCCAAAACAAATTACTTGAGGATGCCAGAAGTGATGGCAAAGAAGAGAAACATCCTTCTAAAAAAGGTTCCCAAACATATCAAGTCAGCCTTCAGCTTTAAGGGATTTTTAAATTTTATTTATTATTTTTTCACGTATATATAAGATTACAGTAAAAGTATAAACATGTATTTTATTTATTTATTTATTTATTTGTCCAATACACAATACTCATTGAAGAGAATAGACATGTAGTAATATATATAAAGAAAAGGATAGAAGAAAAGATATAAAAATAGAGAAGATATATGAAAGGAAGAAAAGATATATGAGATAAAGGAGAGACAATTGGACAGGGGATGAAAGGCACACTAGTACACTTATGCACGCCCCTTACTGACCTCTTAGGAACCTGGAGAGGTCAATAGTGGATAGTCTAAGGGGAAAATGTTGGGGGTTAGGAGTTGACACTACTGAATCTGGTAATGAGTTCCACGCTTCGACAACTCTGTCCTGGAGTTCTGGCTCGCAGCCAACCACCCTGCTGCCGCCCAGCAGCTACTGACCGGTGCTGCTGCTGCCGCCACCCACCCACTGCCGCCGCCCTCCCGCCGGGCCCCAAAGCTCACCTGCTGCCTCCGCCAGGGAAGCTCCAGTCGGGCAGGGCATTGCAGCTGCCGGAAAAGTTGGAAGGCGCAAAGAAGGAAGCTCAGCTTCTGGTCTCACAACTTTTTGCTCTTCGCATTCTCAGCAAAAAGTTGTGAGACCGGAAGCTGGTTGGGAAACACTGGTCTAAATAATTAACTGCTTAGGGATGAAACTACTTTGGAACTAATAGGAGAAAACTTTGGATATGGTGTCTTTGCATAAGATGTTGAATTTATTTCCTACCCATGGAAACATCTGAGAGACTTTTCGGCTTCACTTCTTAGCCTCTCCTGATATGGCTACTTTCTTTCTAATCTGATGTTACATTTATGAAACTTTGTCGGGACAGACAAAGATTCCTTGGGTAATATACAAACTGCAACAGAGATGGGGAAGTTATAATACTGCGCATATCCTATTACAGTGTAGCCCAGATCAGAGTATTAGATTTAACGCTTCTTTGTAAAATGCAAAAGGGGGAAAAAATCCAGACTAAAAGGCATCCGGAAAAATGGGCATTTGTGTTGAAGTGACATCTGGATGTACTTTTTGTAATCCTCATACTATTAAATGCCTTGCTGTGTTATGCACTGGATTCATTAGTTCAAATTAGACTCTTCTCTCATTGCACTATGTAATCAATTATATTAGATAGGGAATGTGCTCAGCATAACTCTGAGTCATAATAGCCTTTGTTCCATGGACTGTGGGAAAGTTCATAATTTAACATTGTTCCGTTTGAGGCACCTGATGTGAGATGATGCTTTTTTGTTGTGGTGGTTACCTATTTCTGAAGGTTTAAACTTTAAAGCAGGTGTACGTAGCAGAAGCATGCAACTCTTTGGGGTCCTTGGTCCTCTCTGAGCTTTTTTTTTAATATAAATTATTTTTATTAATTTTTAACAAGGTTAATACACACAACATAAAACAGTGCATAGTGAAATGTGCCCACCACCCAGACACACACACATTCCCCACCACCAAATCGGGGGTGTTTCTTATATAGTCCACTTGACCCGAGAGCTATATATCTATTTACATATTATAGAGTGATTCCAATTTATTTCTTGTAGCTTGGTCTCGGATTCTGCTCATCATATATCGTCTTACCTTGTCCCACCGTCCCATCAGTTGTCCCAATTCAGTTTCATTATCCAAATTTATCCTTTTATCCATAATTTCAAATTGAATATGGTCCACCATGTACCTATACCAATTTTGCATTGTCCATTTTGTCGCATCCTTCCAACCAAAACTATTACTGCCTGAGCGCTTTCTATTGCTGCTTGCTTTATTTCTCTAAATTCTTTTAACTAGTACTGCCATTTCCTTAGTGATTGTCCATTGTATATTTACCATTCTATCCTCTTTCACTTTTTGCCAAAATTCCTGCACTATCGGGCATTCCCAAAACATATGCATAAACACTCCTTTATCTTGACACCCATGCCAACAATTACCCCTGACATTCTGCTGAAAGTGTGCGAGTTGAACGGGAGTAAAATACCACTTATGTAATATTTTCCTTCTCATTTCCCTGGTCCTCTCTGAGCTTGGTTGCTTTCTTGCAGGTATTTTCATTACTAAATTAGGTAACACCATCAGTGATACATCAATGTAGTAGATGATGTTAGCTAACTGGTGATGAAAACAAGCAAGCTCAGAAAGCAACAAAGAATCTACAGTTCAACCCTGAGGTACAAATATTCTCTTGGTAGGATATCATGGCAAACCACACACATCTAGACCTCTAGTCCTTCTCTTCATTAGAGTAGAAATGTCTAATTCTTTCAACTACTCCTTGTACCATTTAATGACGCTATAGAGCACTGCACACCAAGACAACTAGAACAAGAACATTTTTTCCCGAATGCCATCACTCTGCTTAACAAATAATTCTCTATTGTCAAAATAATAATAATAATAATAACAATAATAACAACAACAACAACAACAACAACAACAACAACAACAACAACAGAGTTGGAAGGGATCTTGGAGGTCTTCTAGTCCAACCCCCTGCTTACGCAGAACTTCCAGTGTTGGGGCATTCACAACTTCTGGAGGCAAGCTGTTCCACTGATCAACTGTTCTGACTGTCATGAAATCTCACTTACTAAGGCTGCATTACAATTACTATTTCCGTCCCCTGTCCTATTGCTCTCCTATATCTCCTATACCTTTCTTCTATTCCTATATCTCTTCTTCTATTCTTTCATTGATATGTTCTATTACTATATCTTCTTTTCTATTCTTTCTTAGATATATTTTACTATGAATATCTCCTCTATAATCTTCATCATGTATTTTACTATGTGTGTGTGTGTGTGTGTGTGTGTATAAACATGTGACATATATATATATATATATATATATATATATATATATATATATATATATATATAATGTTCTGAGTTCGGTGAAATCACATTCACCATCATCAGGCTGATGATGGTGAATGTGATTTCACCGAAACGTCGCATAGACACTCAAAATATTACACAGGGCAAAACCCGAACTCAGAACAATCTACATACATATACCCGTGAAAATCTACGAAAACAGACAAAATAAATAAATAAATAAAAATAAATAAATTTGTCTTCTCATCATTCCTATCACCCATCTCCTCCCACTTATGGTTGTATCGTTGCTTGTATTTACAATTTATATTGTTTCCTGATTCCTGATATTGTACCCTATGACAATAATTAAGTGTTGTACTGCATCTCCGATATAGGCTGGTTCACTGCCTTGCACTTAGGGTGACCTGATGTTGGCCCTTGGCACCTCAGTGACTGACAATTCCCAGGATATTATTTTACTGAAAGTAGATGCTTGGAACAAATTTCCAGCAGATGTGGTTGGTAAATCCACAGTAAGTGAATTTAAACATGCCTGGGATAAACATATATCCCTAAGATAAAGTACAAGAAATAGTATAAGGGCGGACTAGATGGACCATGAGGTCTTTTTCTGCTGTCAATCTTCTATGTTTCTATGGGATTGAAGCCAAAGTTAGTGCATGGGATAGGCGATAGCGTGAAATGTAGCCCCAAACCCATCAGCTCAAGCTCATGATTCTTGACAAATGTATCTCTTCTTTTATGTACACTGAGAGCATATGCACCAAAGACAAATTCCTTATGTGTCCCATCACACTTGGCCAAGGAAGTCTTATATTCCAGTGTTTCCCAACCTTGGCAACTTGAAGATGAATGCTGGCTGGGGAATTCTGGGAGTTGAAGTACAAATATCTTCAAGTTGCCAAGGTTGGGAAACACTGTTCTATTCTATTCTAACCTTCAGTTCTCTTATAAATTTTAATGCTCTTTTCTGTACTCTATCACCTCATGTGGTACTATCCCTTTTGTTGATGCAGCCTTGAACTGCTTTGGCTTTTTTGGAAGGTGAAGCACACTGATGGCTCATATTTAAGACATGATCTACTGTACACCTAGATCTCTTTCACAATTACTACTGTTGAGCCAAATATCACCTATTCTACACCTGTGTATTTTGTTTTTTTCTTGCCTAAGCACAGAACCTTAGTTTTCCTCTCTTCCCAAAGAGAAATTCTTGCAAGGATGACATCATAATTCCCAATTAAATATTCTTTGAATGGAATGTCAAATTTGACTTAATTTTACAGTCCACAAAGTATCTACCCAAAGAAATCAAAATTATATTTATTCATTCATTCATTCATTCATTCATTCATTCATTTTGTCCAAAACAAAATGAGGGATTTAGTGGGTATATATATATATTTAAAGCAGCACGAAGCTTATAACTTCAGCCTGATGATGGTGAATGTGATTTCACTGAAACGTTGCATAGACACTCAAAATATTACACGGGGCAAAACCCGAACTCAGAACAATCTACACACACACACACACACACACACACACACATATATATACATACATATATACATACATACATACATACATACATACATACATACATACATACATATACACATAGTAAAATACATGATGAAGGTTATAGAGGAGATACTCATAGTAAAATGTATCTAAGAAAGAATAGAAAAGAATATATAGTAATAGAACATATCAATGAAAGAATAGAAGAAGAGATATAGGAATAGAAGAAAGGTATAGGAGATATAGGAGAGCAATAGGACAGGGGACGGAAGGCACTCTAGTGCACTTGTACTCGCCCCTTACTGACCTCTTAGGAATCTGGATAGGTCAACCATAGATAATCTAAGGGTAAATTGTTGGGGGTTTGGGGATGACACTATGGAGTCCGGTAATGAGTTCCACGCTTTGACAAAACTGATGCATTTGTATCCATTTGTTCCTTGGTCATTGTTAATGTGTACTTTTGTGCATTGAATGTTATGTGCACTCAGTACAGCAATGAAGGGAAAGGCAAGATTTGTGTTCAGCACAATCTCTTGGGAGGCTGTGCCTAGTTTTTACCACTGCTGAGATCTCTTCATTGACCATGACTAACAAGCAGCAGGCTAACACTTGGAAAACTTACACACTGTAGACAGCAATTGTGTGAATTTATGGCAGTCTGTTTGGAAACCTCTTAAGAGATAGTTGAACGAGTCCCCATTCTTCACTTCTTTAGAAAATTTTCTGAACATTTTCTTGTTTAGAAAAAAGGCAGATAAACATACCTAAGTGGGTCCTTGGCATATTGCAGGAGTACATTATTAGAAAATAGAACTGGGTTGCTTGGTTTCCTTGTCCCGGATCCTAGTGTTATCCCTAATTAAACATCCCATGTTGATGGCAATTCATCTAGTGATGACAACTCAGCTGGACCAGTGTAATAATCTCAATGGAGATGTCTTTAGGGATGGCCCAGAAGCTATAGCTGATACAGAATGGAGCACCAGCTAGTTGTTAGGACATTCTCCCACTTTTAACAGATTAACAGAGTTGGAATGGACCTTGTAGGTCAGCACACAAAAGGTCAAAGTCAGTAAAGCAGTCCTGAAACACAACGATCAGATAATCCTCCACAATGGCCAAACCCACAGGCTGCTATCTATAGCAGCCTCACTAATTCCCACAGCCCCACCCAACCACAGGTGGCCTCATTTTCTTTGATAATAATCTCTCAATTGTTGTTGCCTATGCATCGCTCTCCGCATGCATGGCTGCATCATTAACTCTTGTTCTGAATCCAAGGAGGAGCTAGATAATTGATCTCCTTCTGAGCTGTCTGCCACACTCTCCTCCCTGTCACTCATGTCTTCTTGGTCAGAGGAGCCTTCATCAGCAGATTCCACCGGGGGCAAAACAGGCCTGCAGCATGTGGATGTCTCCCCCACATGCACAGTCCTTGGGGCAGGAGCTGGGCCAGAGCTTACCACAACAACACCTATGTTGTTTAGCAACAGAGTAATCACTAATGAACCATCAGTAAGCAAAAACTACCTGACTTCCATCTCCCACAATTTGTCCCCACTCCTGTCATTTTTTCTGTTCCTGTTGCCTCTCATTCCAGGTGATCCTTTGTCCTTGTGGGTTTTTTTTCATTCTTTTTCTTGCCATCTTGTCAACTGACTAGAACAGGGGTCACCAACCTAGAAACATAGAAGATTGACAGCAGAAAAAGTCCTCATGCTCCATCTAGTCTACCCTTAGACTATTTCCTGTATTTGGCCATTGTGGAGGATTATCTGATCGTTGTGTTTCGTGACTGCTTTACTGACTTTGATCTTTGTGTGCTGATTTTTCCCCGCTTTGAAACTAAACCAGAGCAAAGTGTGTTTCACTTTGTGAAAGAAGAAGGACTGTGAATTGCCCCACAGCTGCAAGCTAAGTATCACAGAGCTGATAAGGGACTTGTACAAATTACCAATTTGTTCGGAGACAAGTGCTCTTTGCTATACCAAAAGAGTGTTCTGTTTATTTGCATTTTCGGTACAAAGAACATTGTTTTGAATTTTCAAAGGTGTGTGTGTCTGAAATTGCATCTGTGCATTTTTGGGAGGATTCTACCAGAGA
The DNA here is from genome assembly GCF_031021105.1 of Erythrolamprus reginae. Classification (NCBI taxonomy): domain Eukaryota; kingdom Metazoa; phylum Chordata; class Lepidosauria; order Squamata; family Dipsadidae; genus Erythrolamprus; species Erythrolamprus reginae. The sequence continues at coordinate 15,777,363 of NC_091958.1, read as the reverse complement.
GCCCGACAGAACACCGAAGTTGGAGACCCCTGGGCTGCTATAAACCTCCCCCCCCCACTTTATTTTAACTTTTCAAAAATCTGTGCTTCTGCCTGATATTTGAGTTTTTGTCTTCTAGAGGAAGAAAGTAGAAGGATTGGCAGGATAATAATTTGGGAAAGATAGAAAATTTAATTTTAGAGGAGGGCGTCAAACTGTATGTTATTTTGAGGTCCCCCAACTGTAGGACCCTAAATCTCTCTAAATAGTCTAGTCCTAGCAGTGGGGTGCCTCTTTCCAGCTGAGAGATAGTCTTTCCCTTTTTTCCCAATCAGCTGCATGGGAATCATGGCAGATTGTATATACATTTATATCTGTGATGAGCAGCAGGGGCATGCAATGGGAGGTGGGGAATGGGAGACGGGGGAAATCTACCCAAAATTGCTAATTTGTTCGTGCTTTAAAAAAAAAAAAAGCCACACCAACCAAAACAAAATTGTAAAATTGGATGACAGACTGGAGATTGTTACTAATAAGCAGATGACAAGAATTTAAATTAAGGATGCACGTAGGAGTTCCTGCAGCCTGAGCAACAGTTTACAATTTATTTTTAAAGGTACGATGGTACAATATGATTTAGACAGATAAGCAGACGCGAAGCCGTTGTGCATAATGCCAGTAGCACACACACACACACCCCAGTAAACAGGAGCTTTCTACTACAGAAGAATGACGCCGTAGTTTTCTTTTGACTCCTGCTGCGATGTCGTTTCCATTAACAGGTGGCAAAATGCCATCGGAGCAGGAAAGTGTCAAGCCACAGCCACGTCCACCACTGTACTATTAGCTAAAGGTTGCTCAGATCTTTGCAGTGGTGATGAAATCCTCAAATATAGTCCCATTAATGCAACCAAAATTGGACACAAGGTCGTGTACGTGTAGCCCAATTTTGGAAATGATGTAAGATTTCTCTTCCCCAGGTAGAACACTGCACAGTATCTAAATCAGCACGACGGTGTGACTTTAGTTAGTTCTCTCTCTCTCTCTCTCTCTTTCTCTCTCTCTCTCTCTCTGTGTCTCTGTCTCTCTCTCTCTCTGTTTCTCTCTCAGAGACAGACAGAAGGCAGAAAGGAGACAGAGTGACAAGAGACAGACAGAGAGACAGACAGAAAGAAAGGGAGGGAGGGAAGGAGAGAGAGGGAGGAAGAGAGAGACAGACAGACAGACAGACAGACAAAGAGAAAGGGAGGAAGGGAGAGACAGACAGACAGAGAGAGAGAAAAGGAGGGAGGGAGAGAGAGAGACAGAGAGAGAAAAGGGAGGGAGAGGGAGGAAGAGAGGGGTGCGAGAATGAGAAAATGGGAATCACACAGTATGATTCATACCACCATAGACTATCCACAATGTAGGAAATGGGACTAAATTTAATCTTTATTAGTTAGCTAGAGCTGGGTGACTTCTTCTCTCTGTGGGCAGTCTTTCATAAGGAATGAAACCTGACAGTGGCGAATTGTACCGCCTGGGGTTCATAAGAACATGACCATGTGTCATAATTTAGGCTGGACCTAGAAGTTCAATTGCTTCTTTTGTTGCCTTCAGCAACCAATGCCCGCTGCCCAAAATGCACTCACTTTATCATTTTGCCTCATTTTTGATGAAATGACCACTAAGCTATTGCTAAATGGTTTGGGGCAATGAATATGGGTTTTGGCTTGAAGCTGTAATCTGCAATCATAATGATAACGCTCCTCAAATGGGACGTTGTATGCCATGCCTATCAACAAAAAGCAGCAAGAAGATATTGCAAAAGCAAGCAGAATGTGGATGGTTAGGGCTGGAAAGAAACTTTTGGAGCAAGTTAGACCAATGGGAAAAAACCTGCAAAGATTTAGGGCTTGGAAAGCATTCTTTGCAGAGAGTAACAGTGAAAGAGTTTGCAAGCCTGTAAGAGCTGGGCACATCGTTAGCACCTGGTTAGGATTGGAAATAAACGTATTCAGAGCAAGTTAGGGCAATGAAAAAAAATCTGCAAAGATTTAGGGCTTGGAAAACATTCTTTGCAGAGAGTAACAATGAAAGAACTGGCAAGATTAGAGCTGGGAAGATTGTTAGCAGTTAGGGCTGGGGGAAGGGGAGAGAGAAAGGAAAAATCTACATTCAGAGTATAAGACGCACCCAAATTATCAGCCTCTTTTAGGGAGGAAAAGGGTGTGTCTTATACTCCGAAATATAAGGTAGTACCCATAAATACAATAATCTAATTACAGATGGGAAAGGCTGGAGCAGGGTGTGAAGGGTCTGGGATCTGTTGTTAATTGATCAACCACTTTCACTGTGATCTGTTATTAATTGATCAACCACTTTCACTGTGATGCTCTTCCATTGGGGCCCCAAGCTAAGTGGGATCTTTAGGTCCTTAGTGCAATGATATGCAACCAGTTAGTTGTGCGATGAACAGGACATTCATTTGGTCCTTATATTGGGATTATATCTGTACAAATTCATCACACAGTTGGTTTGCTATTGGATTTCCCCATGAATGTTAAATGCAATGGGCAAATTGTCCCCAAAATCTTGCTCAACAAGATACACATAAAAACGAAAGAACAAAGTTGTTGAGTAAACCCAAGAGGTGAACCCAACCTACAACACTCAAGGTATGAAGGGGGGGGGGGGGGTTGGACCAATTCCTGCTTAATTTTCTACCCAAGAATAATTCAGGAAGTATCTGCTCCCTGTGGTCATTTTGCACATTCATTAACTAACAGCATGGAGTAATTACACCTTGACTCAAGATTGGCTCCTGGTGACTTTATGGACATTTCCTTAGCAAAATTATGAAAGAGGCTGGTCATTTCTTTCTTCTGGGATGAGGTTTGGATGTCCCAGTTGAATCTATAGGCATGAATTACTTTCCCTTTCTTCTTGGCCACATTTGGAAACTGAATGATTTGCACCAGTAGTCACCAGCTGGTGGTCCTGATCTACAAGAAAAATTTTGGTGGTCTGTAGAAAAATTATTTGCCTTTTTTTATATTGCCCTAAATCAGGGGTCCTCAAACTACAGGTACCGAGCGGATACTTGCAATGAACATTTGTGTTGCTGCAGAGAGTCTTCCCTTTTGGGTCTTTTTGTGGAGTTCAGAGTGGGGCAGAAATTCTGACTTGGGGTCTACTTCAAGGTAAAGGGCTTTGGGCAAAGGCTGGAGGGAAGTGCCACGCTCACTCAGTCACATGACTACATAGCCATGTCCACCCAACCAGTCATTAGGCAGAGCCTATTAGTGGTCCATGGAGAGGGGCGGCATACAAATCCAATAAA